>NW_010175265.1:117652-136840 GCF_000695765.1 Mesitornis unicolor
GCACCCACAAGAAAAACTCAACTAACTACTATAGTAGCTTTTGTCAGCAAAAAGGGAGGCTGTCACCTTAATTCTTGTATTCAAGACCCAAGAGAAGGAAAGAATTAGATGTACCTAACACAAGAATGATGGTGGAAAATTAGAGAGAAAGTTAGAGATATGCAGCCTGTAGCATTGCAAAGAGCACACAATTCATCCCTTCAGAATTTAAAAAAGCAACAAATCCCAGATGTTTTTTCTTGTGCCTTAAAGAGTTTAAACTCAGGGCAAGCCTAGTGAGCTACCAGGCCTTTTGTGGCATTTTAGAGCTACAAGTCAAGAATTTTGACTTCTCAGTTCCTTTAGAAGTTAGAATTCAAAAAGAAGTGATACTGAACCTTCCCACATAATTAAAAAAAAACCCAAAAATTGTAAGTTCTGTGTATTGCAATTTACAAGTAAGTCCTTCCATTCTTTTCTATTTCTATATTTTGCATTATTGCATGCCACTGTTGAAAAACTAGTAGTTTTGTGCAACGAAAACATCACTAAGCATTAGCTTAGCACTTGCTGAACCTTCATCTTCCCTAAACCTAAGTGCCACTTGCAGTCTAAGAAGCAGATTGACATGCAGTAAGACATCCTTACATATCATGAAATTAAGTGAAAAATAACAAAACCACACAAACCAAAATCACTATTATTATTTTTCCTCTTTACATTTTTGATTGTTGTGATTTTTGCTTTTGTTGAAGCAGTCATTTCCAATGAAAAATGGTATGTCTGATTGATATGACTATACATAGAATAAATGCACATTTGCCCCTATTTAATTTTACATTTCGCTGGCTCACTGTTCAAGGCATTTCTATTTGTACAGAGCCTAGAGGTAAAATAAGACCTTCTGTGTTACATCAAGTCCTAAGGCATGAGCAATGTTCAGAAATTATTGTGCTGATTTGTTACCTTTTTCCCCACAAAAACTTCTCTTTGGCAAGATAACTGGCATTGTAGTTATGAAGTGGAGAGAGCAGGGAGATGAGGCAACATGATCTGTTTCCCTCTCTACTGGTCTAGATCTACTGGGCAGAGGACGGCATATTTTAGTTTGGAGTAGTAAACTGAGCAGCCACAGTAAGCAGACACTGAGGGTGCCATTACACGTGATGCCAATTCCTGTAATTTGCGTTAGGTAAGACTTCCACTAGGATTTTTTGCTTTTAGCTCTGTACCATTTGTTGCCCTCCACATCATCAAAATCTTACTATAACCTAAAGGTCCCAATGAAGTAGCCATTAGGAATGAACTGGAGAAGAATTTTAACAATAGTGCTGTATTAGTAAAGTGGTAAAAGACAAAAAACCTTCCAAGTATTGAAAAGGATGAAAATTCCACTAAAGTAAATGGAGACCCTACTTAAAGGGCAACAGTACCATCCATCTTTAATATTCATCCATTACTGTCAATTTAGCCACATGAATTGGTGCTAGACTTGCAAATACACAGAATATTTGAGCTAGCTTTAAGTGAGAAGACGGAGATTTCAAATGCACAGAACAAGTTCCGATATTTTTTTCTATATTTAAACAAATACAGACTCGGTTTTGAAAGCTCTCAGCACTGAAAAAGATCAGTGCAGGAGTTTCCATTTAAAGACCAGGAAAGCCAATCTGAGACAGAGACTGGGAAGTTTACACCTGGTTACAGTGCAAGCAATAACCCAACCCCAGCCCAGCAGAGGGCCAGTTTGAACCACACACTGAATTTGCCAGTCCCTCATCAGTTCCACAAAATAACTGTTTTGTAACCTAGCACTAAAATTAGGATAGATCAAATGGGAGAGGGGAATGATTTCTAACCATTACAGTCTCATAAACTTTCACAAAAGAACTCCAAACCACCTACAATGAGGAGATTAAAATAAAAATAAGTTTTCCTTCAACCACTACTGGGCGAAGTCATGCATATGACAACCTCTATGTCACTTTGATATTAAAACAGGGTATATCTACTTGTTTAAAAAAAAAAAAGCAAGCATCATGTATTGATTTTCCCACTGTAAATTCTTTTTGCCTACATCAGCTAAGGAAAGCCGTGCGTCTCCTCCTGTACCTCAGGCTGACATGACAGCAAGCAGGGCAGTCGGTGTCTGCCCCTCACCAGCTGCAGCACTGCTGAAGAGGTGGGAACAGATGTATACGTGTAAATGCATCAGGCATACCATAACCCATGCCGTGCTAAGGGGCAGCTCAAGCACACGCATTTGTAACACATCCTGGCTCCACTGAAAGGAATGAGGAAGAATTCCACTATTTGGGCCAGGATTTCACTCTCTCTTTAAGAGAAGTGATCAGAAAATGGCTGCACTCAATTCAGAAATGGTGTTCAGAGTTCTGGCAGGGACTGCAAGCAATATCACATTTGCATAACATCTCCGGGCACTACAAAGAAAACTTGATTTGTCACACCCCTTACCTGTAGCCCTGAATTTCACTGAGTTCAACAGCACTGAGCTGCCTGCTCTAGGAAGAAACAGAGGGGAGTTACAGGCAAATTCCTGTCCCACTTGGACAGTGGGATGAAGTACCAGCAACAGTAGAAGTGAGACTTGGTGTTGTACAATATGGATATTTGGGCTTTCTACCATCTTAACAGGAAAAAAACCAGGAGGAAAAGACTATTACCCTTGCTAAACTTCCACCAGTGCATCCACGAGTAATGACAACGCAGTTTTAAGAATTAGTTCAGCGTCAAGTAAGGAACATCTATTTTGCTATACAGTATATTTATTTTACAAGGTTTTCTAGGTATAAGGAGGCTTAAAGAATAACTCCTGTATGGTATAGATGCATTCTAAACATTATGACAGAGACAGTGTAAGAGATTTTTAGAAATTAAATGCTTTTAAATGCAATTAAATCATAATAAAGATAATCGCATAGAAAGCTGTGCCCCTGACAGCCTGACAATGCAGGAACATCAGAAATGTTTTCCATGATCATAAGGCATGGGAAATCTATTCCCATCTCAGGTTGCTGAAAGGTAAATTCTATAGGAGGACAGAAAATTTATTTTAACAGTCGATATTTTAATAAAAAATAAAATTTACTTGGCACACCTGGAATTCTCTGGGACACTAATGGTTGCAGTGAAGAAAATACCCTTTCTGTGTTTCTGACTGGTAAGAAATCCTGTCTGTGGAAGAACCACCAAGCTTTTAGTCCCTAGGGCTTCGCTTTGGCTGCCTCTAGGTTGCACTCCACCCAACAAGATTCTTCCCTTTGCCCTTAACACATCCCAAGTACCGGATAAAGACTCTAACTCTGGGGTTTGAATTCCACTCAGAGTCAAACACTTATATGTTACTACATTTAGCTTTAAAGCCCCTAAAATGATTTGGACCTGGTAGTAAAGTGGCCTTTCATCATCAATTTCCATATCTCTGCAACTGTCTAAGACTTCATGCATGAGAAAAGAAGTCTTGAGAACCCCAGAAGTACAAGGACTAACTGAAAGCAAAGCTTTGGGTCAGAACCACTTCAAAAACATACACTTTACAGAATCACAGAACGGTAGGGGTTGGAAGGGCCCTCTGAAGATCATCCAGTCCAACCCCCCTGCCAGAGCAGGATCACCCAGACCAGGTCACACAGGAACGCGTCCAGGCGGGTTTTGAATGTCTCCAGAGAAGGAGACTCCACAACCTCTCTGGGCAGCCTGGTCCAGTGCTCTGTCACCCTCACAGTAAAAAAGCTTTTCCTGATGTTTAGGTTGAACCTCCTGTGTTCCAGTTTGTGACCAGTGACCCTTGTCCTGTTGCTGGGCACAGCAGAAAAGAGCCTGGTCTCATCCTCCTGACACCAACCCTTTAGATATTTATAAGCATAAATAATATTCCCCCTTCAGTCTCCTCTTCTCCAGGCTAAACAGAACCAGCTCTCTCAGCCTTCCCTCATACAGTAGATTAATGTAAAAGATTTTATATTTGTTATAGTTTATAATCATACATACTGGCTGTGATTACTTTCCTGCATTAAGAATTCTCCTGAACTCTTGCTGAAGGACAGTTCCCCAGACAGGACATGAAAACACTTGAGTTGATCAGGACTGGTATCCAAAGAAAGCAAAATATTTGCTAGATATCTGGAGTTATATCTGAACATTTTCTTCAGTGAAATTCTAGAGCCATGTGTGTCGGTACATAGGCATGAGAAGACCACAGCATAACAAAGACTGGTAAAGTGAACAGGAGTTAGTCACGGCTAACAAATGTCTTCTTGAATGGCAAGCGTGATCAGAATAAGGGCAGATGTAGCTGTAAAGAGCAGTATTTTCTAAACCACACACACACAAAGACGCTGAGAAGTAGTAACATGCCAATTTATGACAAAGGAAGAAACAGCAAACAGTAAAATTTCTGGGGTGATTTTCACATGGCCAAGAGGCATCGGAACAAATTCAATAGCACCAAAGCCCAGACAGAAGTAGACAGCATAATCCTTCCCTTCCTGCAGGACTGAAACAATTATGAGGAATCAAAACTCCTACATTCAGGTGTCACCCATGAGCATCAGTACTTACAGCAACCTTCCCTAATGACTCAAGGAATTTTCACTTCTCATTGTGCTGTATTTCCCATTAGGTTGATACACTAATGTAATTCTACACCTTCTTGGTCACCTGGTTTCTGAGGTGCATCCTCTCTCTGCATTCCTCGGGCCTGTGTGATGCACTCAACCACTGGAATTTCCCTCTAGTTGTTAACTGCATCCAGGCAGTTACAAAGCTATCGTTTACACACTAAGCCTGCCCCAAAGGGTGATCATTTTATAGTTGTTTGCTTCAGGAATCCAGTATCACTTGTTCTGGAGAACTGACAGCCACTCAGACATAAGAAGGTTAGTTGTGTATTAAAACAAGGCAAGAGACCTGACAAAACTAATTACGCTCCTTGCTCAAAACCCTAATGAATGGAAAAAGAAACTGAGAAGAGATGAGAATTCATCTGCCTCTGGCTCAGACTCTGATGTTCAGCAGATCTTTCCACTGATGGTCTGCTCTTTCAACCCATACACACAGGATCTGTGCCACTACACCCTATCTAAATGAACTGGGACTGCAGGATTGTGAACTAAACTGGTTCATATTCAGAGAGGACATGCAGTGATTTGATGCACAACTGCCATCATTGCTGCTGGGAAATATATACCCAATTCCTTGAAACGCTTCTGCTGCTAAGAGTCAAAGGCTTCTTGATTACTTATTGCCAGTCTTGAAAGAGATAGTACACTTCCATTTTACAAAAGAGTTTCATTATTCAAAACTTCCAGAAGAATATTACGTGAACTAGAGTGAAATTTCTAAGGAAACATTACAAAGACAACTGAAAAAAAAATCTGCCAGGGAAAGCAATGGGATAAAAAAAAAATTGTTTAAGCAGGTTCTGACTCGGAGGTGCCTCCAGTTATTACTGACACCAAAACATCTTGCAAAGCCGAACACTTTTCCAATGGCCTTTTACAGCACAGACCAATCTGCCCAGTTGCTCACTATCTCCAGTCTGGCTATCGTGCTGCCAGCTCCTGCAGGCTCCTAAAGGAGAGAGGTATAAGAGAAGGGACCAAAGATCAAGAACTAGGTCCTTTTAAACCACAATGCTGTAGGGTGGTGATGCACACACAGAACAAGAGATGCTGGACAAATTCTGTCATGAGGAAATACAGGACTGTTAAAATACGTATCTGAAGGACAGCATTCCCTGTCAGACTTCTGAAGGCCCTGCAGAGCATGCATTGGCACCAAAGCCATGGACATGTCAGCAGTGGAGCCTTGTAGATGATTTATTAAAAAAAAAAAAACCTAAAACAAATACTCTGATCAGTCTCATGCCAGTGGAAACTCTTGAAAACAAAAGACCAATTTTCACACAACTGAGATCAAAATCCCTTCTAATCTACTATATAGATGCAGAGGCAATGATGGGAAAGAGAGCAATAAGAATAACCAGATCCTCTAAAGTAAAATTCAGAGCTAGACCACTTACACTAATGAAGGAAACAGACCAGAAAGTCTGGGTAACTTGTATTCATCAGACTGCCCTACATCAGACTCCGGAAGCTGAAATGATTCAGTGAGAGTGTCCTCAGGGACACTGATGTAAATATAGAATAACCACAATGCCTTTCTGTGGAGTCCCTCCAATTGTACTCTGGTTTAGCTGAAGAATTTCATCTCCGATAGGACAAGAGAAGAGCACCAAGGCTTGGAAAAGGCAAGGTCCGTGTTGCCTCTTTTTCCTTTTGTAGCTTATCTGATGACATCTCTGGTCTAAGATAACTTTCCTTGCACAATAATATTTAGCCTTTCTTTTATCTTTTAGTAGACCAGCAAAGGCTTTGACAAACGGAGTGAAAGATTTTCCACTTTCACCATAATGTCTTCAGGTGCCGAAATGCTGAAGGGTTTTACAACTTACTAAAGTAGTGCTACTCAGGGAATCAATGCAAATATTCCCATGCCTTTTTAATACGAGTAAATCACAACCCATACTCCTTTATATACTAAAGCAGCCACACTCTAGAGAGCCATTTTCCTATCTTCATCTATTGTGGCCGCTATTCTGCAAAAACAAGAGCTACTATGTGTGAAAAAAAGTCAGGATTCTACCCAATTGTACACTAAAACTGCTGCCCTTAACATACAGACCTACAAGAAGAAACAGTCCCACGCAACCCCTCCACTTCCCAAACACCCCAAGCCTTAAACATTTGCAAGACAACAAAAGAAAAGCATGAGAGACTTAAGCGACAATCATTCCTAACTATTTTCTTGTGCTGAGTTGTGGATAGGATTGATTAAAATAATCCTGAGAACTAACAAAATTTTCAGGATGGCCAACTGCATTCTGAGATTTGCAGTTTCATTAAGTGAAAATACTTTTCCAGAATGTTTACATGAAAATTCAGAAAACACAGACAATCCCAAAGCTCCCAGTCTCCTGAGACATTTACCTTTTTGTTACAGGCTTTACTCCCACCCCATAACATATTTGCTCTGATCATCAATCCTATTTGCAACTTTCAACTGTCTTCATGATCTGTGTCAGAGGCCTTTCTATCAGGCAATACCTGGAGTGTCTCCATTCATCCAAATTTTAAAAACTGGTAACTGAAACAAATCAGCATTAGTGCACTGACTGGAAAGAAACCATGCAGACTCACAGTGACCGAAAAAATCTCTCTTTTGGTGTCTATACAACTCCATTCCCTGTCCCTCTCTAAAAAAAGAAGGGTCAAAGCGAAATGCTGGCAGCCCAATGAAATCTTTGAAGAGACAGTATGGTTTCAGTCACAAGAGGATGGAAAAATGAGAACCCTGGGGATCTTTTGGGAACATCAAGCTTTATTAATCAGGAATGTATTAGCCACATACCAAACGGTACACTGAATCAGAGAAACGCCAGGGAGCAACAGAACCCATCCAGGCTGGTCTTCTGCCTTACAGGGAGTTCTAGCAAGCCCCAAGAGATGGTTTTCCAACCCATTCCTTAAAAAAAGAAACCTCCCCCTGCTTCCACAATACCTACAGGTTGTGCGTCCCAGTGCTTTACAACTGAAACAGTCAGAACATGGTTCTTAATATGTAACTTGTTAATTTTCACTGCTCGTTGAACTGATTTCTTTAGGTCTTTCTCCCAGTAGACATGAAGAACAATTAACCACTGTGCTCCTGATTATCACTTCTCACTCACTAGACTATTTTTTTCATATTCTCCTTAACATAAAACAAAAGCAACACTTTGAGAAGCATATAATGCTACATAGGGCTCCTACCTATCCTCTTGCCCCTGGGCCAGATAACAATCAACTAGTTTCTGCTTTCTCAACAATTTTAACACTAGAACAATTTCTGCCTTGACAAACATTTTTGAGCTCTCCACATTTCCACTGGGGTTCCACAGGTAGAAATCAGGGCAGAATATATCCCCGTGAGTTTCTGGATTAATGCCTTGGTATAGGAAGGGGAAAAGGCAAAATTAATTCTCTTTGTTAGTGCTATCACAATTCCTCAGTGACAGGCAGCCCCAAGACATTTATCTTTGTTCAAAGGAAGCACACTTCCATACTCGCTTCGCATTTCTACACGTCTTCTCCAACGTAGCTTCTACAAGCCAGTATCTTCTGCATCAAAAATAAAGGCTTAAACTATTGAGGGCTTAAATTTTGTCAGAGGCATAGGTACTGGGAATTTGCACGGCTCAACAAAGTCCATCTTAGACATGAAATTCTAGTTAAAACAGCAAGTTTTAGGACAGTTCCCATACCCATCAGGAACTGCGAGGATTCTTGCGGTGTAAAGAACACAGCAGGGTAGCTTGTTTGTTGCTTCAAAACCCTTCCTTCATTTAAAAGCACCACTGTGACGGACGAAGCCCTTCTCAGCCCTGACATCCTGACGCTACACATGCAGCATGCACTCTGGGATGCCAGCTTACTGTGTCACATCGGCTTGGGTTCTGCCTGTTCCTTTCCTCATGCCTGCAAGCTCAATTGAACTTACGAAAATTCAAACTGTCTTCTGTCTGTTTCATACATCATCAGCAAACAATCAGTAGACAAAATGAATTTGCTTGCTGTAATTTGGAGGCTATGCAAATGTCTCCGCTGCATAATACTAAAAAGGGGAATAAAGTTTGGTATGCAAGGTTAATTCAGCATGGAGGAAAGTAGCAGAAAAACACGCGGAGAGAGAACACGAACAATAAAATACTCAACAGTGGGGAGAGTGGCATGAGAAATACTCCTGAAAATTGGAGCTGGCCTTGATAACTTTGAGTGATGGAATTAAACAAAGGCACAAGTGAGTTGTGAAAGATCACCCTGTGAGTGGCTGTATCTCCATCCCTCACGACTATATACAATATACTTATTAATAACAACAATGGTTACTATTTCTCCCCCAAGAGCTTTGTGAACGCAAACTCAATAGCATTCATGAAGCTGTACCAGACAGAAGCAGACTGAAAAAGTGATCTGCTAAACAAGGCACAGCAAGCTTAAATGACTTGTCCAATGCCACTCAATGAGCCAGTATCTGTCAAGATTAGAGCACCAGATCTCTTGGTCAGTAATCAGATCACAAGGCTGCATAAGGCTGAAACCTTGACAAATCTATCTTTTTAACAAAAACAATGTGTCATATATTCCTTATTGACATTAGCTGCTGGCAATGTAACTAAAACCATAACACTGAAAGCGCATCTAGTGTGTCTCTTGTATGGGTTTTCAGGTTGTGTGTACAGAATCAGTTTCTTTCACACGCAGTGCACTGCTGTATCAAGCAGATGCTGAATGTGAGCAGAGGTAGCTCCTCATACAAGACTTAATCCTGTTCAGGGTTAGTTGAAAACAGCAAAGTACTTAACCACATCCTTGAAGTCAAGTATTTGAGTAGTCCCATGGACCTCAATGGATCTACTTGCTTACCAATCCACATAACACAGCAAAACATGGCCAGAGCACCCAACATAGAAAGAATCCAGCGCACAGACCTTTCCCATTAAGAGCAGACCTGCACTGCATTTAGAAGGCTGTGTTTTTATGAAACTTTCTGCCAGATGTTCATGTGTTGTGAATCTGTTCTTTTCTTCTAAGGTTATGTATCAAGTCAAACATATTTTTAGATCAGTTGAAAATTTGGCCAATCCTGTATTAATCAGTTGCTTTAGGGACATCTCTACCTTAAAGCAAGTTTTCCACCCTTGAATTAAAGAAAGCCAATAAAAAAGCCCCAAACAAAACAAAACAAAACAAAAAAACAGAAAACCAGAGCATGGCTTGCCTCTTCTTGCTGTTTGCCATACTGGGAGGTTCACTTTAATAAAGATCTTACAATTAGAGACGCTCTATAACCAAGAACACATACAGGAAACAAAGGAAATCCTTAAAGCATACTATCCTCTACAAAGAAGGGAAGAAGAATTTTTATTGTGCCAAGTTACTAGTTCCATGGATGCAAGGTATAGCAAGAACCACATCCTCAATTTACAGCCTACATGTGCACTCGTAGAAGTTCCCCCACCTTGTGCTTCTGTATTCCTGAGACAGGCTGTATGCCAAGTCTCCAGAACAGCAGAGCAGCTACAATTTTACAGGTGGGATATTTTTTCTTGGAAAAAGCAAATGTCACAAGAAACTCAAAGATTATACAGTGAGACTTTTACTTCATGGAATGGAAAGATAACTGGGCAGAACAGAACAGACTTGGGAGTCCTGATCCCAAAACTGTTCCCAGTTTGAGCACTGATTTACTCCGACCTTGAGCAAGCTGCGCAACATCTCTGCCTTGATGTCCTTGCCATCCCCAATTAAAAAAGATAAAAAATATTTTCTATACACGAGTTTTACATTTTTGTATTTATTTTCCCTCCACAGCCTAGAGTCTCATATAACTAAAAAAAAAAAAAAGCCCATTCCATCCAGCACCAGCCATCAGGCCCATATATTGCTACCTGGTATTTTGCCTTAGGGCTGTCCATACAGGACTTGCTGACCATCTGGATCCTAAGCATTCAAAGAACATGCCTTAATTCACTTCTTACTCTGCTGCTGCATTTTGGAAAGAGAATTACTTCTACTTTCCAACAAAATTTCTCCTGGTTGTTCACACAAAATTGGAAGACAACTTTGAAATTCTGTATTCACAGATTCAGAAGTGTTCCCCCACTTTCCCCCCAACACCTCCCTATAAATTGCTGCTTAACCCAGCAATTCCATGAGTGTTTCAACTTGGCTCCTTAGGGTAATTGCAAGGTTAACCTCTGGTACACAGGAAAGCTACTCATATGCAGGAACGATGAGCAGAAAATGTTAAATACCATTCACTGGCCGCAGCCTGCAGTTAATACACAATATTTAAACAACACAATGGCATGGCCCTTGCCAGTAATGTAAAAACACAATGGAGTGCAGCCAGAATGGCACAATCTGCCTGCCTGAGTCATGCTTGGCACTCCACACTGGAAGGGGCATGTGGCAGCTGCCCACAGTGTACTGTACCCTTCAGCTCGGTTAGAATAAGCCATTAAAATAATTTATTTTTTTTAAAAGGGAAGGGTGGGGAGGAGGAAAGAAAAAACCCATGTAATAGTTAAAATATTTTAACACTGAAGTACAAAAGAGCCACTTTGGAAGAAGGCTCTGGATTTCATTACAGACTGTACATTTTGATCTTAAACAAGAAAACAAACCGGCTTTGCTTTGTAATATTCCACAGCTTTGTACTGTCCAACTAAAATAATTTTTTTCCTGCTATCTACAAGCTCCTGGATTTTTATTCACATATTATTTCATTAAATTCAAAGTACCTGAATCTATTGTATTTTCCAATCCTCTTTTGTGTGCCTGTTGTTCAGCCACCGAAGTTCCAAATCTTAATTATTGCCCCAAATACATTCGATAAACAGATTCTAAATAAGGGTAGATCAGACTGATGTACAATCTGACTTGCATTTCTGAAATAACTATGCTCTTAGAAAGAGACTGCTTTTTTCTGAGGGACAGAAGACATATTTTGACTGTTTTGTTGTGTCAACAGCACAGATGAATTCGGCATCTCTGCTTTCATCGACACCCTAAAGCAGCTGAAGTCCCCCCGTGATGTCATCAGAAAGTAGTTCATTTTTTCCTCGTACAACGGAGAAAAATTTGTTATGACATCACAAAAACGATATTTTATGCTATAAGGAATCTTCTGCTACTTTCTGTTACCTCTGCACCAAAGTGCCGAAATCCTCACTGACAAAGTGACAGGAACTGTAAGTCAACAGAGATGCACACTATTCCTAGTAACATTCAAAACAAAGCAGAAAATAATGATCTGTTCAGGGGTCTGAAATTAAAGATCTGCAAGATGTAAATTTGGTTTTAATTTTTAAATAAAACATCCTTTGAACTTCTAAATCCCATTCAAGGGGACTCTGACCTTTATCCAAGACCAGCTTCTGTGCTAACACTTTGGATGCATATTGAGAAAAAATACGGACAAAAGGTACCGGAAAAGCTTTTACTTACAGCAAAGCAGTGCAGCTTAATCTTTTTGTTTTTAAGGTGCAGTGATTTCAGCATCTACAATGTAACTTCAGGCAGTCTGAAAAGAAACAGGTTAAAATCTCTTTCAGTTATAATTGGTATTTCAGATTTAATTAAAAATTAAACTTTCATAATGTTTCACCATCCAAAGCAATGCATTATCAGTCAAGCGTAGCCTTTTTTTTTTTGTTAAAAGAAGCTCTTCCCAGAGTAGTTTGCAATGAAATAAGAAGGGGAAAAAGGCAATTGAGAGTAGCAAAATATATTTCTTCAGCAAAAGATCTCTGAATAACTTGGAAAGAAGCCTTCTGCCACTTAATTTTAACAATCAACCTTATACTAATTAAAAAAAATAAGCAGCACAATTAAAGAAGACAGAAAAACACCATCACATACCAGCGACTGTGAGGGGAAAAAAATGTTCATTTCAGCAAAACAAGGACATTGCTAGGACCAGAACATACGCACCAAAAGGGAAAATATGGTTTTACATAATGCCAGCCAACTCTTTTTTTTAAAAAGCCATTGTACAGCATGTAGCACTTTCAGACTGTTGCATGGAGGAGCAGGGAAAGAAAGACAAGTGCAAAAAGAGGAAAGCTGCTTTTAAACTGTACAAAGCAGAAGGTCCCTTGCACCCTTTTGTTAAGGGATACGTAATAGCTACTCTATAAAACTGCAAGGTTTCTTGTAGTGGAAAATAAATGTCATTTTACTGTGCAAAACAAATGATTAAGAAGTGGTAGCTGCAGACATAGCATTTGAACAGATGCAAAAAAAAAAATATTTTTCAAAATGCAGTTGGAATGACAATAAAACTCCAGGGGTTGCACCATAAATATGAGTTTAAATGTTAGACTGGAGTTTAAAACCTGTGGTTTTAATTATATCTAATTATAAAGGCTCCAAAACCAGGAGAAATGAGAAAAACAAAAAATATTAATAATAAATTAAAACAATTTTGCAATAAGTTGTCAGGATTTGGCCTCATAACAACAAACCATACAGCTATATACACAGACATGTACAATGTACCAATGATTCATTAAAGGAACAAATCAAAACTCGATTAAATTTTATTTTTAAAAGGTGACAGCAGAACTTGCCTAATTTATCCCATTCACAGTCAAAGCTATTCTCTCCACCAGCCACACACTGACAGAGATCTGCAAATAAAGCCTGGATGCAAATCTAATACTGATTGCGAATGTCCCACAGGCTGGGGGCAATTCCTAAGTGCATTTTTAAATTTGTTCTCCTATGAAACTCAGTATCTTCAGACTTCAGTGCTACATGAGCCTTCCCAATATGTTCCCAAAGAATGTAAAAAGAAATGCACTGTATCAGACGATATACTGCCACACAGACATGTTTGTACACACATGTACACCACAAACAGGAATGTGCTCAGGAACTGATTTTTAGGCTTAACTTTTCCACTCTGTCAAGATCAGAGGTATTAAAAAGCAGGAGGGAAAACAGAGAGCATCGAAGGGGACAGTACAGCAAGAATTATCAACTCTTACACAGAACCAATTCTTGAGCATTCGAATGAAGGGAACAAGGCACTAGGACGATGCTGCCACAGGATAAGCTTTATAGGCATGGATGAAATTTTTCTTGAAGGAATCCTTTAAGAAATATGTTCCTCATCCTTTAGACAGTCTTTACATCAAATAACTATCCTTCTTTCTCCTGATTGGCATCTAGTAAGACAGACAGAGGAACAGTGGAGGAATCCAGCCAAAAAAATCGTAAGTCCATCAAAAGCAGACATCAGCACAATTGCCAGATAAGTAGTAACAGCTTCAGTCTCTGAACTTCCATTTCTTTCACCTCCTTCCCCTTCCAAATGCACCCCTTTTCTAACTTCTTCAGAACTGCAATGCCAGCTTGTTGGCAGGGAAGGAGAGGGGCAGTGGTATTTGCAATCCAAAGCTATTTCTTTTAATGAATGCAATGAAAAACTGACCTCAACTGAGAAAACAAAGAGCATTCACTGAGGGTGAAATGTATCCCTGTATAGAAAGCCAGCATACAGACTGCACCACTGAAGCCCTATTCTGATGACCTAAATAGGAATAAATTGGTGCATGGCCTCCATCATAGTGAATTTTGTCCAAAACCCTCTTTTTCCTGTAGAGAATGAGGAAGCATTTAGCCCTCTCCTATCAAAGCACAAAGGCACAGCATCCTCTTCTCATGCTGGGCACCATCCTGCTCTTCAGTGCATTTACCTAATAGTTTTAACCTGAAGTCCTTCCTGCCTCATGCACATTCTTCTGATTGGAAGGCAGGAGAAGGAGATGCAACATCTAGCATTACTCTGCAAGTTAAGCACCAGGGGACAGTGCCTGCAGATAAAGCAGCCCCTCTTCTCGAGGCAGGTGCAACCAGCATACACTGTGATCCACCTAGGAAAAGAAAGAGAGCATTGGATGCAGCTTGCTGTGAGACCATGTTCACCGTCATCTTGAAAAACCTCCATTAAATAACCATAGTTAAGAGAACACCTAACATACAACACGCACAGCCACAGCTTCTTAAAGAGCTATTCTAGCTACAAGTTGGAGTTAAACCCAGAGTAGAACTTACAGAAAACATCATTAAACTCAGAATGCAAATCATTGCCACTTTAGTAATATCTTTCTTTTATAAACTGAGAAACCCGTGACCTCATGATGAAGCTATTCAGACAGGTACATATGAGCAAGAGGTAGAAATGGAGGCCGCTTCTTAAGCAGGAGGACCACACTGCTGTGCACAGGTGAGCACTGCAGGGCAGTCTGAAACAAGTGCCCTAATTGCCTCGTGGAAAGCAAGAGACACAGCTTGAGAAAAGCCAGTGAAATTCTGCTTGATAGAGGCCCAAGATTTGGAAGAATGAGGAGTATGGCAGGTCAGGGAAGAGGTACATTAGTAGAGTGTTAACAGGAAAACAAGTGTGAGCTCTCCACAAAGGCTTTAAAAACAAGTATCAGAAGGTAAGCATCTCTCACTTTGTTTTCTCACTAATCTTGCTTGCCATAGAGTTTATGCAGAGGCTGAAAACCGAGAGAGCAAAGCTACCAGCTACACAAAGACCAAAGTTCATTAGCAATATTCCATGACTGGTACAGCATCTGGCTCTACTGTGCCTGACTCATGTTTATGGTCTAGTCCCCCACTTTCTTAAGAACCGCATTCATTTCATCTGAAAATTAAAAAGAAGAAAATTAAATATCAGTTGTTATCAGGAAACATTTGAAAAGATGTCAGCCTTCTGCAATCTCGTAGCAATAAGGAAGTTCTAGATCTGTAAGGGTTTGATTTTCCTTGAAGACCTGAAGTCAGCTGAAGCAGGTTAATGAGAATCATATACAGTTGATTAGTTACAGGGAGAGGGAAGGCTAGGAGAGAATACAGCACAACGCTTATTGATACCTTTTGAATTTTTTACATAGAAATTACACCGTCAGTCAACTGATCTCTTTTAAAGTACTTGCTCATATCATTGCTCTCACTTCTGGAACTGCAAATCAATGGTGAAGCAACTGCCACAAATAACTATTCACAGAAAGTAAAATACTGATGTCCTTACTCAGGGAAAGACTCATTGACTATATCAAGAAAGCTCTCTTCAACAGCGAGGGAAAGGGATAACAAAACCCCCAACACTACCAACAAAGAAAAATCAAGCCCATTACTTTCAAGAGAATTTTCAAGTAAGCTCAGGGCCCAGTCAAGAGACCTCATTCCAACTTCAGAATCCAAATAATGATTTAGGATATGGCCCAGATTATTTTCTGGCATTTTAAGTTTGAAAACATAAGCAGGGCCATGGACTCTCATTGTGTTACAGAAAACAGAGAGGGAGGTCGATGGTGCACAGGCTCCTCATCTAACAAAAAAATAAGCAAACTTTGAAATTGGAACCAGTATAGATACGTCAGCACAATGCTCTGTCTAGGCTCCTCAGTAATGCAAAAGAACAAATCTTAGTTACATAAATATAACTTTACACTACTTCTGCTTTTTTTTTTAAGGTGAATGCACTTTAGTTAGTACTAGTTTAACAGGTTTATGTTCTCACCATTCTCTTGTCTTAAGGGGCCAGAATAAGAGAAAAAAAAAAAAGTAATGCCTGTGTTCAAAGAATCCTCCCCAAAAGGAATGTTTTCCTGAATTGGAGCCCTCTGTACACTTTCAAAAGCACACAAGTGTTTTGGTCATTTCCAGTACTGTCTTTGAACTCAGGACCATTTGGATGGTATAGCAGCGCTGAACTGGTCTTCTTCCTAACCTTACGACTGTGGCTCAAACCAAGTTCACAGGGCTGCTGATGGGAGAAACCTGGGTATTTTGTGATTTAGTAGAACAGAAGCAGAGGACTACCTACGGCACTGCAGTGACGGACAACAGGAGACTGAAGGTTTCTCTGTCAAAATGCTATATCTCCATTTGTTATTAGTTCACTGCAGAGCTGTGTGCCCACAGAGATTTCGCCTTCCTTATGGCATTCTTCTTTTGAGTTTACTTTCCCAGTGAAGACTGTATCCATTACAAACTTTAATTTCCAAGCCATGGCTGTTTCAGCTAGAAAAACATTTTAATCAGGAAAAAGGTGTATTTTGGGCTACTTTTCACACACACGCCCCTCAGTGATTGAGCTATTTTTGTTCAAGTATGAAAAACACTGCCTTTGGCCAAAGACTAACTCTCCTTGAAATTTGAGTTTCAGAAAGTTAGAGACACTTAACTGAGTAAAGACTGCAATGCATAGTCCACCCTAATGGTGACTCCAAAACATGTGTTGGGTGCAATTGCCCCACAAGAGCTCTCATACCTGGTAAACATGTTAGATCCCTTAATAGCACAGTCTACCCCTTTCATTTATTCCTACTGTTAACAGAGCACGTAACCAGCACTTGAGAAGCCCAGCTGTGAAAGCACATTAGAAGCTGAACTTCTCAACCCACTGAAGAGTTAGACTCTGCAACTGCACTTAAGACCTGACCTGGACTCCTAAACCACAGTTTAACTGGGTGGTTCTGCTACAGCCAGGTGGGACCCAGCATCCTTCTAAATACCTCTTGAAGCTTTCCTCCTACGCGGGGGCGATGATGGCAATGAAGTTGGCTGCTGAAAACCATGATATTCCCTATTCCAACTGTTTTCTTGCACAAGCTGTCCCTAGATCCTGTTTATGTTCCCAAGGAACAGGAACAGTGACAGCATGCAGCTTTCACGAGGCCTTGCCCAAACAATTCTTTCTCTAAAGATACAGTTTTCTTGTGAAGCAGCTCTGAAGCTGATATTCTCCAAGCATCTCTTGGAATACAGCTTGAGGACTTTGCTTATGCCCTTTACAAGTTATTGTAGCATATAAGCTTCTCCCACTTCTTTCCAAGGTTCATAATACTTTGATGTGCACAGCCTCGCTGCTCCTGTTGAATGGTATCATCTCCCATGGCTCAAATTATCTTTAGTGCATAAAATGATAATACCTGTTAAGAAGCAGGCTCTATCATATAATCACAGCAGAACCTTCACATTTATTCTGGTTTAACACAGAAACTTACATCAATAAATGTTTCATTGTGATGGGTATTTTAGTGCAGTGGCAAACTGGGCGGATAAAGGAAATGTGGTGAATATAATTTGTTTGGATTTTAGCAAGGCCTTTGACAGTACCACACAGGAAGCTCATATAGAGGCTAGAGAATGATGGTCTGGCTAATAATACAATAAGGTGGATAAAAACTGGCTGACAGATAGGAAGCAATGAGTTATTCATCAATGATATTAGATAAGGATAAAAAGATGAATCTACTCTGATGCTGAGCAATAGGTGCTTGGGTTATTATTATTATTAAACAGATTCATTAAGAATGAGAAGAAAAATGTAAATGTTGACAGCACCCAAAACTGGTAATTTAGAAATAAGAAATGTGTAAGGAATCAAAATTGTAAGATCCAAATAATGTACATGTGCATGAGCCAGAACAAAGTAGTATGTAATATATCTTAAAATGTAAAAAATGTTATTGAGCACTGATACAGAATTTGGTTTCGAACTCAGAAACTAAGATTTTCACTGTGTGAGTATATGACTTCATCCCATAACTCTACACTGATATGGTCTAGTTGTGAAACCTTGCAAAGCAAACTAAGATCAAAATTGCAGCTACTGCTGTCAGGGAAGATCCTCTGTCTTCTTGCAGTAAGAACATTAGTTCTAATGACCAAAATTCTAAAGTTTAAAGTAATCACATATAATGTCCTTAAATTCTTCTTTGAAAACAAGGTCCCCCTTTAGTTTAGTCCTGAATTGCCACTGCCCTGCACAGTTAAAGCCTTTTCATTGCCTATTTCTGCTAGATGACACTAGCAGATGACACTGAGTTGTCCTCACAAAGACACTCTGTGCATGCCATACTTGCAGTTTAATGGGTACTCTCTCTCTCCTTCCTTCACAGATATGCCCTAAAGAACTTCAATCTGACCCTCATCCATGAAAGGGAAAGATCTTAGATGAAAGGCAAAATACTGAGGTGAAATTAAATACTACATGGCAATGCACATACATTTCATGGGACATAAGGCAGAGAAGATCAAAGTGATAAATCTTTATTTTGAATTCTAAATATCCCTAAGTGTTGAGCAATTAAACATGGCAGTCAAATATTTCTGGGATAAACTCAGCAATATCAGCAAGGGCAGGATATAATGAACTTCATGTTTCTCTCTTACTTATGCAGGGACTTTCTCGTTCCTTGCACAGGGAACGCACCCTCAGCACCACAGCCTCGGCTTACTTCTGCTGCTCCAAGAATAAGGACTAAATAACTTTTTTGTCCTCTTTCTTCAGAAAGCAAAAGCAAACTGAAGAAGTGAGTAAAAGCTGCAAGTTTTCAACAGTAAGAAACTTTAAAAAGCTGTCACTACTCTTACTCTTGACATCTTGTTAATGGTGCGTTAGCTTGCAATCTGACCTCAGGAGACGGTACCTAGTAACCCAGCTCCTTTCTGACACCTTGTTGTGTATGTTTCTGGGACCTTTATTCTTCTCCCAGGACATACAATACTCATTCCATCCTCACACAGCAGCCTAACCCCATTGCCCTGATAAGCACCTCTT
>NW_010175265.1:136871-143733 GCF_000695765.1 Mesitornis unicolor
AGTTTCTAATGGACCTGACCTCTGCAGGCCTACCAGAGACCTCGGGAGAAACCTGAGATTCTGACGTGGAAGAAGGGACATTGCCACCTTTTAATAGAAAGTACAAACAGAAAGTAAGGTTGGGGCTAGAGGCTAAGCTTGGACTTCACGTGAGCAGGTGGAACCTCAGGTGGTATCAGGACTCTTCCAGATCATGCATGGACTGATGGTTTATCCATCATGTGCAAAAGCACGAATCAATGCCCACTTTTACTTAAGCATGTCATTTATTCTTTTGCCAGCAGGTCATTAACCTGAAGTCCAAACCCAGCTTCATCTTGCACAATGTCAGGCACAAACCATGCCCAGAAGTTTCACATTATTTAGGTTTATGTAACTGCCATACAAAGCTCAAGGCTCAAGGAGGATACTGAAAAATATCTTATTGTACAGGCTATTGAGATTCAATATTACAGGGACAATGCTACCAAAACCCTGCGATTTCATTCATCTCAGAAATCTCTGGAAATTTAATACCAGAGGACTTTGGACTGTATTGTAAATCTGCTGCTTAAACTTTTAATGTAACACCAATGCGAGCTCTCAAATATTTCCCACTGAAGTCCATGTATATAATTCTTATTTAATTAGACATCATCCCACAAGGAGTGAAATTCAGACCAAGCTGGAACTATACAAAAGTTCAGGGAAGTTCAGTTCCTGCATTATGATTTGGCAAAGCTCTATTGTAATATTTTTCCCCGGAAACAATATAGAAAAAGAGAATATATCAGCAATGATTTGAATTGTTCACTGTGTCAGAACAGGAAATAATATTTGGAAAAAAACAGGAGAAAAAAATTTTCCATTTACTTTCAGTATTAGTAAAAAAAAAAACAGAAAGGTTTTTATACTGCCAGCCACATCCTGCAAAATCTAGCTAATAAAGCAACAGCATAATTACTAGATAAATTTAAAATGGATTTTTAAAAAGAATGGCTACCTTTGCTGGAGGCAAAGTATATCTAAATATGTTGCAGGACTGGATTAAGAGACCTCAGCATCCTGCCCGCCTGGTCTGATACAAATTATGTTTGTAGTTATTCCAGGGACCTTGAGCTACAGTGTGTACACACTTCAGTCTAAGCAGTATTTATCTCTGCTTCAAATACGTAAGATAAAGAGTACCACATTAGATATGATGAGCTCAGGCTGCTATGGCTTCTGCAATGATTGAATTGTTCAAAGTGCCAAGGCTAAAATTCACTCTGGCTCCATTTGCACTATAGAAAACAAAACACCCCTGATATACAATGAAATATCATTATTAGAAAAGTTAGGTTTGGTATTCCACCTGTTCCATAATTTATGTTTAAACAAAACAGATGAGATCAAATGCACTCCCCTGGTGGTCAACCAAACTACAAATTCTTTAGCAGTAAAAAAATTTTTACAAAAAACTCTGTACAGCAAAATACAAAATCAGGTTCCATCATGTTCACACTGCTATTGGACAAAGGACTACAAGACCATATGCTAATTATGTTCCAGGTAAAGAAGACGAGAAGTTTGGATATGCAACTGGTAACTAGATTCCTAATAAAATAACAACTTCAGTCTTTTTCAAGTCTTTTCCAAAATACCAGAAGTGATTAGAACACATTATGGAGCAGTCACTTGCCAAGTTTCATGTTTGAAATCAAAGCTGTTTTAAAATTTCCTGAACAACAAAAAAGCATTTCAAAACTGGTAACATTCAATCATGGTGATATAAGCAAATACCAGCCAATCTGAATCTTGGAACGTTCTTGATCTAATGCCTTTGTGTTGCCACTAAGCCCAGAAAAATATTTCAGGCCCAATTGTTAAGACAGTGAAAATAATATTCACAAATAAAAAAAGGATAATTTACATATTATACAACTAAACTTTTTATTTCTTCAATACACCTTGATGGAATTAAAAGCAGAGATCCTTCAAGATTTTTGTCATCACAATTGTGATGCATCTACATTTACCAAAGATGAACCTGCCTGTAATTTGCAGGGAAGATGTAAAAGCCTTCTCCTTCCCTCCTCTGCACCTCCCCCAGAAAGAGCTCAGCACTCTTGAAGTATGTTCTCTACAAAAACTGTACAGAGGAAGTGAGCCTATCATGGAGAAGCTGCTTAGTTTCTTTTCACATGCTGAGGAACTCATTTTGAAATAACGCAGGCCAGCACCATCTTCCTTTTCCCCTTCCACCAATACTAAGCAATGCATAAGGAACAAAATCTGAACCTGCAACTTCTGTGGTAAAGGTACTTGCAAGATACATTAAGCCTGCCAGGAAACAAAACACCAACCGCTATTGCAATTCTGGGGCTACCTTTTCTAAGACTGTTGCCTGTTTAATGTATGCAAGCAAAAAAAAGTAAGATAAGAATCCAAATTTAGGGCAACAGTTTACAAGAAAAAGTACAAGATTCTAGGAGTTATATACACCTATAAATTCTCATTATGCACCTGTGTGTACTAATAAAGACTATTTCATAAAATACTGTATTATATAATGTCAATTGAATGGAGGTTTGCTTTCAACTACATGTAGCCAAATGTCCCTGTAATCAGTTGGTAGAGTAACTGGGCAGAAATCCCCAAGCACATTCAGCCTTTCCTCCTTGAATCTCAAAATCATTTAGAAATATGCTTTCTTTTCCATGAAGAGATACCGTGATGCCAAACAACAGCTACATTACTCCCTCAGCAGATCTGGAGATGCCAGAGCAAAATTCAGAATTCCAGCTGCCAGGTCCTCTGCTGTAACCACCGCAAGACTCTCCCATAGGCATTTCTCCCCCTTAGCGTAAGTTTTTACTCTTTAACAATGCCCATGACATTAATGGCTTTATATTTCCTAACTCTGACTGAACTTCATATTTGGACAAAAGAGAAATTTGCCATCTCCTGAGCTATAACTCAAAACAGCTCAGAATTTTATGTAGTCAGAAATCTCCTTTCTGTCCTCATTGACTGCATTAATAAAAAACCACCAGTACAGCAGGGCCCCAATGTTCACAGAGACAAATAAAGATCTCCCTAATGTATTAAAAAATGCTTCTTCCACTGGTGAATTACAGGAGAAAAGTTGTTTTTTTCTTTGTTCTAAGCCACATTAAGTACAAAAGGAGGAAGTCCTACACAGTAAATGCTCACAGAACTATTTCCTACCTCTGCAGGCTGCAGAAAATCCCACTGTGTTAAGTGATGGTACCAAGGCCACTTATACATATTAGCCTATTAAATCTGCATTTCCTTATTGTTCTTAAAATGCTAACGAAACATTCCAGGCCAGTGTTTATTTGTAGGACTTCTGAAGAGTCATGCACTACCACCATTCCTCTTACAGCAGCATAATGATCCCTGTACCACTGGTGAGGCTCTTGCTGACAGCCTGGAGAAAACCGTTCAGTCACATTGCTTTGGCTCACCTTATTCAGAGTTGAATAAGTGCCATAACAAGAAAATTTTTTAAATAAATAAATACACAAAAAGACAGCTAAAAATACATACAACATCTAACTTTGCACTGGAAGCCACCACAGTTTTCAAATAGAAAACTACACAATTCCAACCAGGAGGGGAGAGAAGCCTCACAGCTATGAGTAAGAGGAGGACTGTCTCAGATTTTCTAAGATGTCTCCCACATTAAGACCAGTTCATATCTGGAAAAAAATTAAGAACCCTGTCTTTAAGTTCCTACAAGTACAGTTCCAATTAGGAAGGGTTCTTAGCTTTGCGTTATCACCATGCTAAAAATAGAGGCGTTCAGCAAACACATTACTCTCAAAAGTGATTTCACATACAATCTGTAAACACGTTGCCCTTTTAGGTAAAATGGCAATTGTTTGAAAGCCAGAAGCCAGAAATATTAAAGTGTAAGGGATTTTTAGAGATAGTTTGCAACCCTAAAAATTGAAATATGTGCCTTTTTTTGTTTCCTGTAAAATAGAGGTTGTAAGGACTAAGTACTGCAGGGATGAGGAGAGGAGGAGAATGAAAGGAAACTTCTGTACTTTTGAAAGGTTTTTGTTTATACACTCATATATTTATATACACACAGAGAGAGAGAAAAAAAAAAAACAACGCAGTTGTTCTTTTCTTTCCATAACCTTGTATACATCTCTGAGGGACATGACTTGTACCAATCCCAAATTTTGTCATGTTCTATGCAAATTCCATGTTTTCATTTTATCAGATAAGGCTTATAAAAGACAAATTTAAATTCACATAGTTCAGTGCTGTCATAGTTTCCTTTACTAAAATATCTTCTTTTTTTTTAGGATTCCTTTTTTTTTTCTTCATGTAACTTCCCTTTGCACTTTGAATGGTACAATGCTATTTTCTTGAAAAGTATGGTGGACAGCTTGTGGGTTGGCAGGTGCAGAACACTGGATAATTATATTTAATATTAAAGTTGGAGACATTATGGAGAAAAGTTATTTTTATTCTTCCAGGTGTTGAAAACACTGTTTGTAAAGTTTCTTAATGCAAGTTCTTAAGCAATATTTGGGAAAATACATATCTTGCAAAAAGAACCAACAGTACTTTCAATATAGAACTGAAACTGTGTGAAATCTCATCTAAGACATTCAAGAAGTCCTCTAGTAAAGAAAAATAATTTCTGCTACTGTCACTACTTGAAGGAAAGAGATACTGACAGATAAGCCAGACTGGACAAGAATTTTGAGGAGAACAATAATCTGTTCCATCTTTTCCAATCATACTGAACTCTCTCAAAAGGAGACTGAAGTGTAAAGATCCAAAACTGAGCTTGTATCTAGAATCACAGAATCATTAATGTTGAAAAAGACCTCTAAGTTCATCAAGTCCAGCCATCAACCCAACACCACCATGATCACTAAACCATGTCCCAAAGTGCCACATCTATACATTTTTTTAATGCCTTCAGGGATGGTGATTCTACCACCTCCCTGGGTAGCCCATTCCAATGCTTGACCACTCTTTCAGTAAAGACTTTTCTCCTAATATCCAATCTAAGGTCCCCTGGCACAATTTGAGGCCATTTTTTCTTGTCCTGTCACTAGTTACTTGGGAGAAGAGACCAACATCCACCTCACTGCAACATCCTTTTGGGTAGTTGTAGAAAGAGGTAAGGTCTCCTCTCAGTCTTCTCTTCTTCAGCCTAAACAACCCCAGTTCCCTCAGCTGCTCCTCATAAGACTTGTGCTCCACACCCCATTCATCTACGCAAGAAGAAATAAATGACTGCTACTGCCAGTGAAACTCCTACAGATAACTCTGTTAGTATAGCTCACTCTAGAACATCAATGCCATTAGCAGAAGATTAAAAGCTAAAACAACAGACTGCATGGTTAGTGCCAAGGGTGAAGGGAAGCAATAAAATGATGAAGTTAATCATCACTGCAGATGCTTTCTTGCAACCAAGTAGCACGGTTCTTCTTAATGTCATGCCATGCCAATTGGGTTGTACACTGAGAAACAGCAGTTCTTTCTGCTTAGCCTAAACAAAGTAACTATGCAAGGACATCAGAGAAGGTCCAGGATCCTCCCTTCAAAACTAGAACATCTGTAGTTTTTAACCACCTCTTCAGTCTGTGCTTCATTCTGTACTTAAGAAAGGCATCATGCTACACTGATACTATGTAAGCAATGCCACAGGAACCTCGTGGCATTGAACTCAACTGGTACCTCACCAGCCCCCTGGCCCTGTCTACAGAGATGCCCAGAAGCTGCCTTTTATTTTTCTTCACTATAGGTAAGGGCTACATAGCTCAAAACTTCACACCTCGTTTGTACAGACATCCTAATGTGGTCTCTGTCACACGCAGTTTCCCATCACCTTTTGTCAACTGGGACAAGTTGGACCTCTGTTAATAACTGTTGGTAAAAATAATAATAAAAAAGGCCTTAAATATAATTTAGCATAATCTAATGTAACTTCTTACTGATGACCCCTGAGATTTCTTGCCTTATGTCTGCTGACTGATATTCATTGAAAACTCCCCACAGAATAGGAAAAAAAAAGTCTTGGAGAGTACAGAAAACCATATGTAGCAGTATTAACTATGGAAAAAAATGGTAGTGTCACAGACCTCTACAGAGGACACAGACCACTGTAGAGGAAGCTGCTTCATTTCAAACTTCCATACCACAGAGCAAACAAAATCCCAAATAAAACAAAAATAAAAGAAACAAACAGCCAAACAAAACACAACCCTCTTCCTTTTATGAAGTGTCACAATGAATTCTGAAAACATCAGCCATTTCATTACATAATCAAGAAATGTGAAATTTAAAACATATCAAATGAGCAGCCTCATGCCTGACAGACCAATCTCTGTGCAAACAAAGTAATCAAAGTTTAAGGACCACAGGGATAAGAAACTGAGTTAATCAGAACCATTTTGGGTTCATGCAATAGCCAACTAAAAGCCAGGAACAAAAAGCCATCTTCTATGCAGAGCTCTACCTGTTATTTTCACTATCCTGCCAACCTAAGGAACATTGCAGAACATTCCCACACTACCAGGGAGAAATCAAGTTCTGTGAAAGAGCCTGACCCAAACAGAAAGTTCCTTTATTTGGAAAACTCATGGTGTAGACAAAGCAGAGGGTGTTGCACACCTAAAACAGAAGTATGCTAGGCTGGATATAATTTATATTTGCTTGTCCTGAATCCTAAGCACCAGTGTGTAAGCAACATATAATCACAAAGGGGCAAATGGATACTTGTGTTATTGCTGCAGAAAATGGAGTACAGGGAAATACATGAGAAGTACTGACATCTGCAGGATACGAAAAAGGACACAGAAGAGGCAGGAAAGGTATCTGCTGGAACCAGAATAAACCTGAAGATTCA
>NW_010175265.1:143764-170747 GCF_000695765.1 Mesitornis unicolor
GAAAGATGCAAGATGAGCAAGTGCTCATCTTAAAAATAAGATCATATTGGGGGCAGATGAGATTACTCCCCCTTTGGTGGTGGGAAGTGGGTTGAGAAACATAAAAACCTCAAAGAAGAGCAAATGAAAAAATAAAAAGAATAAAGAAGTCACTTCCCTCATGAAAGAGCTATTGACTGATGACCTCAACCTTAGTGACTAAGACCACCTAGGACTGTACAAGGCATCAACTCTGTGGTATTGTACCCTCGCAGCTAATGTGGAATAGGATTGCTAAGAACCAACTGTCTGAATGTCCACTGATAAGAACAAATAATGACTAAGAACTATAGGTTAGGCTATATGTATTACTAATGAATGCCAGTCCATTAAAGACTTGCTTTTCAGCTGGCCTGACTTACCAGTTGTACCAACACTGGTTTGTTGTAACTGATGCTGATACCCAGCTTCTCACTGGGGATGTAGTCTGTTTCTCCTGTGGTAAGTTTCAATTGGTAATAAATCATAGATAGCACATGAAGAGTTAAACAAATCTCTCCTAATTTCTGGGAGATCTTTTTATTAACGATAAGCTAATGTTCAGGTAAACCTCTCAAGCCCATAAATGGTCTTAGGTCTCCTTTCTCCAGGCTGCACAAACTGCTCTCAATTTAGAGAAACATTTTCACCTGCATTATTCAATCAGCAGAACCTGCTCAAACCCTTCAGTATGAATCATTATCAAGACATATGTCAGCATATCTTAAGAAAATACTGACAGTCTGTTTATCATTACCTTCTACCTTCTCAGTATTTGGCAATACAGAACGCTGAGATCCTCAATCAGGAATCTGAAAATGGCTCTCATCCCACCCGGAGATTGATTCAATCAAGCGATATTTTCTTACTGCATAAAGAGACAAGTGGTTTGCCAAAGGTCATAGAGCAAATCATTGGTTAAACCTGGAATAACTAAGGATAGCCTGTCTGGGGATACCTGCTTTTCTCTTGGTCTCCTTAAGGCTAAAATTGTGCTGTCTGGACACATCCTCTCCCTAATAATTTTTTAACTTACTGATTTCAACCAAATTTGCTAGAGGGGTATAACCCTGAATAAAAATGCTGATTTCTACAAGCTCCATTTAAAAAGGCAGGGGTAGAGAGAAACACTGTTAATTCCCCCCAGACAGAACCAACAGTACAAGTTCATACCTTAAGCACCACAGAATTGGATTTATAAAAATCTGAAAAACACTTCAGTGAGAAGTCACACCTGCTTAGGCAGCAAGTCAATCAACCATAACACTAATCTGTAGAAAATCTAGATTCATGAATTCCAGTGCTCACAGAACTAATTGTTTCTTCAAAATTACTGGAAGTGCAGTAAGTAGTGCACTCCTCTACTACCTTCAGCAGTCTTGATAAAAATGAACCCTATGACAAAAAGTCTTCTCATCAACTTCTTGAGGCGGAATAAGGACTATATGTCACCAAGAAGCACCATTCTGACAAGGAAAAAAAGAAGTCTTCTCCTTTTAAATGACAGCTAAAGAAGTCCAAAGACTAGACCTGCACTCCAGATGTATTAAGCACTTACTATCTGATTTTGGCTAAGATGAACTAATTGTATGGAGACACGAGGTTTAACAAACACTGCTAAAGAAAATGAGGATCTCAAACAAAACTCTAAAATACGTTATTAGAGGAATCTGCCAATATTTTGGATAACTGCATCTTTACCTGCTAATGTCTTAAGATGTCCAGAACGTTCTTCTGAATCCAGAATAAGTGGAAAAGTTGATTTCTACTTTATTTCAGTTTCTGAAATGTCAAACCAGTCAGCTTCTGGCTTCAGAAAACAAGCAACTGTGTCCATGGCGCAAGACACATTTAGACACGACCATCATATGTGAAAGGTTACATAGAAGACTTAATGACTACATAAACAGTCTGAAGTCACTGCATAGTCATTCATTAGTACATCCTTCAATTGCTTGAGGTGGGAAAAAGATTTGGCCTCATCTGAAAGCATTACTGAGTTGGTTAGCAATGGGCTGGACACTGGACTGCTGAGAGGTGGAGGAGGGATGATGCAGCCATGGAAGGAGAATGGATAGAGTACAACACCACAGGACCTGCAACATGGCCCTGGTGTTGAAATGCAGCCCTGGTAACTGCCGTGCTGGGGGTGGGGGTCTAGAAGCATAGACGGAGTGAATCTGCACTGTCTTTTCCACATTTTATGAGATTTTTGCTTCTTCCTGTTTGAAAAACAGGCTATGGGAAGTAACGGTTTGACTTCTATGCTGTCCCTTTTAGGCATCATCAACCATTTCAGGGTGTTGTTATAAAAGACAGGTCTAAAAATACTTTTTTCTTCTCTGACAAGTAGTACGATTGCTCCATTAGCCAATACCATCACTTTTCCAGAAGCTGTCAGAAAAATGGCAACTGATACCTACATAGGAAATAACTGCAATACCTCAGGTCACATCGTATGACAGCGATGTGTAAATACTGACTACTGTGTACACTGAACTGCATTTTCCACTCCCATCTTTTTTTTTTCCCCTTCCCAATCATGCGAATCCAGGGATTTTAACGTAGCAACCCCCAACTTGACCTGCATTTATACCTTAATCAGACCTGCAGCATGTGCTGCAAGCTGCTTAAAGAGCTGGAAAATATAAAGAAATAACCACTTTCAGGGCTTCTGCCTTTTCCACTTGTACTCTGAAAAAGTACTGTGTGGACATCCCTTATGTTTGAAGTACCTGCAGACAACTTTTCCTCTCTGCTCATTTCATTACTGAAGCCAAAATTTTGGCACAGAATCCTGTTTTTTTCTGACACAGTTCCTGTTTACAGCTAATATAGCTGCAGCGCTTGAGTGCTACATCAAGGAGCAAACGGGTGGCCCTCCCATGCATCCTTCAAGCACGGAAGTGGCACACAGGCTCTGAAAGGAGGAAGTGTAGAAAGAGCAACAAATTGCAGCGGCACTGGAGAACATGCGCTGCTCTTGAGAAGGCCCTTGATTAGCTGACAGTCTCTTTCTGTCTCTTCCAAGGTAGAGTATGACCACCACCTTCTGATTAATTCTTGACAACATCTTCTTGTGCTGGGATGCAGTGCTTCTGGAGAGAATCTTGCTGTGCTAGAAATCTTAACAGGCTCATCATACAGGTGGCCACTGCACACTCTCTTACTGGGATTTTTGGTTCTCATGATTATGCTCCAGAATAATAATTTTGGGTGGCACTGGTACTAGGACATAAGGGAATGAAGAAAAAGAAATAGTATGCTACCTTCTGGACTGGCAGGATAACATAATTTAATCCTCAGGCCAAATGAAAAAACTCTGCATCCAAATACCTTCACCTAGTACGCAAGTTTGGATTTTTATCCGAGCATGAAGTTGGTGGCCCAGGTCCCTCTGTTTTCATTTTCTCCTGTGCTCTACTTTATATCCCAGCTATGACTGTATGCAGCAGCTCACATTAGTGACTTCCAAATCATCAGCTCATATTTAGCCCCTATTTTCAACTGCACACTAGAGACCTGCACCTATTCCACAAATAGAAAGAATTCAAATGCTTTCCCCTAGGCTCCTGCTTAGGATTTCATTATTAATTATATTTGAAGGTTATACAGTTAAAATACTAACTTTTATTATTTGAACATTTATATTAAGCTGCTGAGATTTCTAGCAGCTTAGTAGCATTATTTCTGTGTAAGAGAATAAGCCTCTTAAATTCTGCACGCAGGCCTCTCGTCTAAAATGAAAGATTTTAGAAAGGCACTGAAAGGTAACACTGAGTTAATGATGCTTTTTAAACTGAGACCTCAAAGACTGATCACACAAAACTCTATCAGTTATGCACCCCCTGGACCTCAAGCCTTTTCACATGCTCTGCCAAGAGTGCCTGAATTTGAATAAAGTTTAGCAAGAAGTTAGTTCCAGAAGAAGCACCTCATCCTCATTGCTAGTTACAATTACAAGGATTTACTATTTCCAATGCAATAAGATGTTTAAATATTTGGTAGCAAATCCCAGAAGACTGTATTTAACTATTCTCTCCAGAGATAGTCAAGGTTAGGTATAAGAGTCATCCATCAAGAATGGTGGATATTAAGATAATGAAATATTTTTGCAGGCGCGGATGTTGGCGGACAGACCACATGACCTCAGCAGAAGGAGGTCTATGCCAACCAATTGCTACCTCACAACACAAACTGAAACTCCCAAATTTTAGGTAGCTGGCCAAATTTTGATTTTAGATATATGCTAGTTTAAATCTAGAACACTGACACCTGTACAGAGATCCAGGGTTATTTCTGATTTATGACTGCGTAAGAGAAGAGAATTTGTTTCACCAGGCCAATTTCATTTCTAGTGCTGTACTTTAATCAAGGGATATAAGTCAAGAATTAGATCATTAATGGGCCAAGTGCTGAAAAAATATAAACAAAATTGTATGTGCAAAGTGTGGACATATTTATTTCAAATATGTATTTTATATCTATTAATGATAACAAGACAAGCATCTTCTTTCCATATGTCAGAGGCTGATTTTTCAACCCACTGATTTTTTTACCCTACATCGCTTGGTGCACCACAAATAGGCCTTCTCTCTTGTAATTTTTTTGCCCATGCTTTTGATTCTGATGAACAGAAAGGTTCATTTTCACAGGTCAATTTCAGATTTCACAGCTGGATCTATCTGCTTATAAATCTGTAAAATCACATGAAGAGTTACCACTATTCACTTCCTTTCTTTAAAGGATTCTTGCCAGTTTGCAGTACTAAAGGTACTCCATGATCACCGTGACTAGCTACAAAATCAGAAGTAACCTGATGGCATCAATTTGTGGATGACAACCACATAAAAACATTCAACCGGTTTGAAAAATAAATGTCCCTTCAAAAAAAGCATTATCCTCATACCTTGATCAACTAGAGCACACACATACACCAAACCATGCTCTCTTCATGTGATTACAGCATGCCTTGTACCACATTACAGTGGGTCAGAGCAAAGGTTGCATCATTATAACTACCCAGCAGTTACAACTGTATTGCAGCCTTGAAATCCATCTCTTTGAAAATATTACTGGAAGTATTAAATAACAATACACTTCATACACTTAAGGCATGTTATGTTACCCAAGCCTTATACAAATATTAACTAATTAATGGCAGCTAGTTGAATGAAAATGCTAAATGGTGTTTAAACCTTAAAGCATAGCAAAACAACAGTGCTAATAAACAAACATATACAAAAGGCTTGATGGATTTCTCTCCCTGTAAAACTAACAAGGAAGAGAATAGGTAAGTTATATAAAATTGAAATAAAAATCTTTCCAAATTTAAGATGTGCAAGAATAGCAAGGTGCTCTTTCTAAGCAAGCCTGCATCCAACCACAGTGCCATTTCCCATCAAAGACACAAAATGCTGGGTCCTTGTCCTTGCTCTCTCTTGTCTTTGGAAGGGAGCTGTACATGCACCTCGTGTCTTTTAACACTGTCAGGAAGCTGCCTGAGGACAGCCTAAGTTTCAGCATAACTTGTAGAGAGACTTCATCTCGTGTGCCAAGTTTCAGCCTGGAGTGAATTTTTAACAGTAGAGTTATAAACCCGTGAAAATAGGGGCTTACAGTTGAACTGATGACAAACCCTTAACTATAGCGGTGCACCCGGCGCCAATAATAGACAAAACTGCCCCATTTTATAGCACACAGGAAGGCTGGAATTCAGCTGTTATCAGGGATAATAATAAACTTCTGCTGGTGACTCAGGCTCTCAGCCTCAGATTTACATTCCCTCTGTCACTAAGACTTTTTAAGTTAAACAATTTTACATGAAAATGCAATAAACAACATTTATATTACCAATGGCGTTTATTCTGACTGCTCTTGTGCAAAAACACCACACGGCTTTCCTCCCGCTCTCCATCTTCTCTGCCCCGCGCCGCCAGAACCGGGCGCCGAACCCTTCACTCCTCTTGGGCAGCCAGGATGAAGGCCGGGAGGGCCCATGGCACCCAGCCCAGCCCCACACCAGCTGCCAGATCGCACCAACGGGAGAGGCCTGTACACTCAGCACTGCCTGCCTCCGTTCCCCCGCACTGCAGGGCAGCTCTCCGTCCAGAAAGCTGTCTTTCTTTCGTTCTCCAGAAGCAGCCCACAGCACCATTAACAGGTTTCTTTTGGTTTTTTTTTTATATTATTTTCCAATCCAGAATGCCTCTTGCAGCACTCATTAAGCCACCCAAGGAAAACAAAAAGCTGTCACTTAACGTTGCATCCTAGGCTCTTCTGTGTTTCTGCCTGCTTAAAGAGCTGAGGTCAGATACGGATAAATTAGACGAAAAAAAGGAGAGCTGCTTCTCATGCAAGACAAACTTGAAGGCAAAAAACCATCTGGTTTAGAGGATGTAAAAGGTCTTGCGGAGTTGTCACCCAGGTTGCCCCCCGTCACCGGCACACAGTGACCAGCTATTCAGAGAACTTCTCATGCACAACAAACCTCTCCTCTGAAGTTTTCTTTCCTGCAGAAAACTATCCTTCGCTCCCCTAAGGATGAGAATTATATTAGTGACCTTCAAGTTTAAATTTATCTGCCCAATGACTATATTTTATTTTTTAATCCATCTCTCAGGAACAGCTTTTAACGCATTTGGATTTTTTTTCTGTCATAAAATATTCTATTTATTTCCCAGCAGCTGGTGTCAAAAAAGTTGTTGTTTTCTTTAAATATTACTCTTAAATAAATAAAATCTGTTTTCATATCATGTAAAATTAGTTTTGCCTGCTGTGAGTTTGTGGCATTATGAAGTGATCATTTTTCCCATGAATTATTCAAAATGAGGATAAAAAAAGGAAAAGGAAAAGATGACGGACAATAGCATGCCATTCAATTTGTATAAATGCAGCAGTCACACTAATAGTTCACTACGTGCAGCACAGATGAAACACTTCTTCTTTGTCAAATGTAGCCACTAACCTTAATTTAGTATTTCAGAAAGAGGTAGTGAAAGAGATTTATTTCATTCCTCTGTGTCCCTCTGTGACTTATCTAGTGAGGCAGATAACAGACGTGTCTTTTTTTTGGTAGCGAGATATCAGTATTTTAGACAACAAGTTTTTGGTTGCTAGTCTTCAGTACTATAGCTCAACTGGCCCTTGACGGCCTTTAAGTCTTTGTTTTTTATTTTAACTTATTCTTTGTTTAAACCTCTGGTTTGACAGTGTCTCTCTGTCTTTTATGAAAAACTATTAGAATTGTTAACATTTCCTCTGGAGTCTTCATATTACCCTGTCTTTCAGAACTGCCGTAACTGCACAGCTGTAATTATTCTCACTTTGAATTCTGACTATCGTATTTGGAAGGGGATGAAGGGTGGGGATTTTAATAAATCATTCAGGCTCCCCAAGGCACATGGTATCTCACCAAATCTGGTATCACATTTAAGGTGGAAGAGCTTATGGACTGAATGTACAGATAAACTGCTAAGACATAAAATGCCGATTTCATCAAGAAGAATAAAAAAATTATTATAAATTCGTGAGTGAAAAAACTACAGCAAGTTAAAAAAATCCTATTTCCAATGTTTTATCACTAAGAACTTCCTTGTAAAGGAATTTTCCATTGAAAAAAAAAATATTTAAGTTTCAGATTATGGCTACTGAGTAAAGCACCACGGCAGTGCTAAAAGACTAGGTTTGAGACTTTTGAATTTTACCTGTCATTACAATAATTCTGCTTCAACTTCTCCAACATATACATTATGGTAACTAAAATATCTGTATCACATTAAAGACCAGAGAGTCAGATCAGAAACAACAATCCTTTGCACCATGTAGAGTCCCTACTCCACATACTTTTCAATAGGGACAACATTAATCTGCTACACAAAGTTTATCAGAAACACTGGCCTTCACTACATCATCCTTTGAAGAGGAAGAAGTTCAAGTGTTTCAAAAGAAAGGGGGGATTTTTTGAGGGAGAAGGAGACTGAGTGGACTATTTTAATTTTCAGGGTGAATTTTCCTCAGAATACAGTGCAAATGCATCTAAATGAAAATCCCGCACCTGGACATTGGAATACTGAACTATTTGCTCAGAACACTATCAAAAAGAGAAAGTTTCATGCAGCAAAGGTATGTTGATCACAGTGTTCTTCTGCAATAAAGTACAAACACATCTGTTGTCAATTAAAAGCAAGATTAGGAGGAAGCGTAGTCACCAGTGTCCCAAATTCCATTATCCCATAGCTACAAGCCATTACTCTTTTATCCAATTTAATTTTTTTTAAGTAGGTCATTCTTGTATACTCTAATTCAGTTTTTTTTGCCATCCATGCCAGCCCAATTTTGGCCAAGTCTCCATGCCCTAGAGACAAACTAAAATCCACACATTTATTTTATACAAGACTAGAATATTTCTAGACACACAACTCTCATCCATATCTTGCAAACTTCTGTATGCTAGGCAGAGTCAAATGCAGTAGTTCATGAATCTGGCTTGCAGAGCCCTTCAACACTTTTCATTTGGAGACTAATGTAAATGGTACATATTTCAGGCTTACTAGACAAATTAAGGTGTTTAAATCTCAAAACATCTCAAGACCTGATAGGAAAGAAAATGACGTCTCATGCTATCTGAACGGAACTCCAAGATGTTTACAGGAGTCATCAACCTCCTGCCTCCACAGCTGCTTCACAGCCATCTCATCAGCTCCTACAGCTCTGCAGTACTTCAAGGACTCCCCCTCTAGATTCTTGTTGTGGACTTCAGAAAATGAAAGAGGAGAGCAGCTGAGAAAAACCAAGCTTTACTCTGAGCTTTAGTACAAACAAGAGAAGATTGTGGGAGTGCTATGTCAATGCCCACAGAAGATATACATACGTTTTGTGTAAGACAAAAGAAGAATTCGGATCCAAAATTAACTTTTGTAAGAAAACTCACAGAGACCTTCCCTACTGTCTACTCTGCCTATGGCCACTTGGACGACCACTGCACTCCAACCACAGCCACACAGAGAAGTTACAGACTGTTTCTTCAAATACTAATTAAAGTACTTTTGCTTACATTGCTGTACCCTTAGCCTTCATTTTTGCCTTATTTATTTATTTTTTTTTAGTAATACATACTTATTAAAAACTCTGTGAGCAAAATGTACAATCCTTACTGATATCGGTAAAGTTGCACCCACTTATGTCAAGACAGAATTTATTGATAAAGAACTAAAGAACAGGAATATAATTAATGCTAGTCAACATGGTTTTATGGAAAATAGTCTTGTCAAACAAAACTTATTTCATTGTTTGGTAAGTATATAAGTTTTTTAAGCATAGGAGTATACACACTTACAGTTTTAGAAGCATGTGACTTAGTACTACTACACAGCATTCCAGTTCTGTCAATGAAAGCACTTGAACAGTCAACTAATGGAAGACCCTCACAAAAATGTTACCTGGGGAGTGGCCTTCAAAGACAGGCATTTTTAGTAAAACACATGTAAAATTAGTAATAACCCCAACACTATTCAGTGTTTTGATCAATCACTTCAATTTATAAAAGCCCTGCTGATAAAAATTTCCAGGTGACACAAAGACTGGTAAAATCTCAGGAGAACAGGTTATCAACAGAGGGGGAGAATCAGGCGTTTGCACAAGCTTCTGTTCGTTGAAATACAACTTTTTAGTATGGCATACCTTTAAAACAAAAAAAGGAACATGTGCTGTATCCACAGGGCTGGATACAGGAGCATGTGGGGTGTGCTACACCCTGGAAAACAGTGATTCTGAAAATGATTTAGAAGACAACAAAAAGAACTGAAAACAAACACCCAGTGCAATGTGGCAAAGATGGCTAACACAATCCCTGGAGGCACAGACTGGAGGTAGTGGGTTAGCTTTGGAAGGCGTTTCTGCTTGCAATGCTTTCTTGCATTGTTTTCTAAAGGGATCTTCAGTTCGGTGAAGAAAGGCATAACAAGAACCGAAGCGTGGAATGTGAAGCCAAGAAAGAAAGAAAGAAAAGTAAAATCAAACCAGAAACAAATCCCACATTTTTAAATAGCAAGGGAATTCACCACTGGAACAAAACTACCAATGGAAGGGAGGAGCTTTAACTTCCTGATGGTTTCAAGATTAAGAGATGCTGTCACTGCACAACTGGGTTCAAAACAGGGATGACCGGACAAATCTAATAGCTGGTGACACATGGAAGGTCATACTAGATGATCTAATGGTCCTTCCTGACCTCAAACCATACAAAAGGAAATTTCTTGTGTTATATTTTATGTGACTTGCTTATAATAGAACGTTCTTCCTTCTGAGAACACAAAAGATGCACATAAGCCCAGAACAGGGCAACAGGTTTCACTGCTTCTGAAGATGTCTGAGAAGAATTTTCAGGTCTGGAGACAGTCTGGAAAGACATTGCTCATGTGCTCTGAAAAAAACCACCCCAAAAAGAACGTTGCTTTGTTTGCTCGTTTCTGTATTTCACTATATTTGACTATATTTCACCAGAGCATAGCTCAGTGGAAAGCCATCACTGAGAGCTCACATTCAAGCACTTCCCAGTGCTAGAAAGTTTGCAGTCCTCTTTAGGTCTGCTTCTGGATACAACTTCGCCTTGTGCCGGAAACTAAGTTTGGTGCTACCTGGAGGAACGCTATCCATGCAGCAAGGAAAAATCTGACCATTTGTGGCCACAGCAGGGCTTTCCAGTTATGACTTCTGGAATTCAAAGATCCTGAAATTTGCTTCAATCTTCAGGTTAAAGAATATATGAGATGACTCTGAAACCATCACATTTTATCCTCTAATATATTTCCTGTCCCCATGCCCCTAAAAGTTCAGATTTGTATCTAAGAATACCGCTACAATAAATACCCACTAAATATCCTGCTGGGCACAAGCATCAAAGCTGGCTTCAAGAGAACAGCACCACCTACTGAATCACCCCCACCACTCCCTGCAGTTCTTTCTGGTGATTCTTTTGACAAACTACTGACCAGACAACTTTCTTTGCTAAATGAATCACATCCCAAGATGGCACAGCTGCAGGCACTGAAGGAGATAAGAGATGTTCCATTGCTAACTCTTGCTTTGAATTTTCCTTCTACGTGCTGTAAGTGGTTCAGCTTATAAATGCAATAATTTTTTTGATGTCACTAAAACTATGTTTTAGTTACAGTTACAAGCAAATGTCACTCATCTGCACACTCTACCTACTGCCTGAAAACAATATGATTTAAGGAGTATGTCAGCAGTAAGAAAAGACTCTTCCCACTGGATTAAAAATGTGCATTTTAAGAAAGGAAACACTTTTAGAAAGAAGGAGAGGGAGTCTTCTGTTTCTGTAGTTTATTTTTCTGCTTAATGAAACAAGGTTTCCAGCTTCTACAATAGCAGCTGCAAAGGCACTTCATTAATCTCCTGAGTGCACTGCCTCTCCCTGCATACCTGTAGCTGCCCTGTTCTAGCCTCCTGAAAATTATCTGTTGGCATAGCTTCAACATTCTTACGAAATGGAAAAAAAAAAAAAAAGACATATTAAACTATGTAAATTCTACACCTTTCAGAAAGAACACGTTAGCCAGAAAGATACATCTGATACGTCTCCCATGTTTTTAAGACCTTCAGAAGCACTGAACTCCAGCTTGTTTCCATTAAGAACAAATCAAAAGACCATCCATAGAGATCTACTCAAGTAAATGACAAAGAGGGGGAGAAGTCATTGCTGCAGTCTCAACACAGACTGTGTCAAATGCCAGATGCTTGTTCAGGCCAAAGCCTTCAGGGATGATTAAAAAAAACACACAAGAATTTTCAGAAGTGCTCAAGTATGCTAGGAAAACAAATGCCATGGGAAGCAAAGAGTACTGCTCTCCTAACGTCATGCAGATGCTTTGAAAATCCCGTATGATGAGATTTGGGCCAAGGATTTAGACAAACACAAGTTTTCCCAACTTGACTGACTTATTGAAAAAGGATAGATACACATATATTATGCAATCTGTTCTAAGAGGAAACCGCATCAGTGAGCCTCAGACCTCACCATCTTGTATTTCTTAGTTTAAGCACTAATAATGCGAGGGCTTTAAAGGGTTCTCAAGCCTGTAAGAGCAAAGCTGCATAAAGGAAATACTAGTAGGAAAAGCTAGTAACAGGGCAGTGCTCCCAGGTCTGATTACATTTGCTTCCTTATATTTGCACCTGCCACAATTATGATAAAGGGTGGAGTTTCAAGAAGAGTTGATAAGAAATTTTGTTATAGCATTCCCCCCAGAACAGTGGAAAACACCACAGTTTTTATAGTGCAATATTTGTTGAAAACACAAAGATTTTTCTCAGTATCCATGTCATGGTTAAACCACAGTTCAGGAAATCCCCTCACAAATGAACAAAGATGGTCTATACTGTGCAAAGTTTAGTTGACTTCAAATACAGGACTCTAACTGTATGGAATGGAAAAAAACCTTTGTTTAAAATTCATTTCATATGTTGGTTTAAAGAAAAAAAAATAATTATTCCACCAACTGAAAATTCTGGCTTCTGTTCCACTAAGGTTTTAGAGAATGAAAGGGAAATGAATATCTATAGTCCAGTCCATTCATGCTTACATGAATAGTTACATTTTAACTCTGCAGTATAATCTCTTCTTCTTCACACTATCACAATATTTTTCCTAACTTATCTCCCAGTTCTTGAACGTCACTTCTGCATAAAACAGGACATAGTGTTTTCCATGTGGGTACAGTGTACACAGCAATAAGGAAATCAAATGAAAACTACAGAAGTGGCCAAAATGAAGATTAAAACAGAGGCTTATTTGCTGCAGTATTTTTTCCCCACTGGTGGAATGACTTCCATAATGGAGTCCCTTCATTCACTAAAAAAACCTGCTCTTCATTCTAATGCCCATTCTAACCATAAACTACGCAAAAAAGCCTTGTAATGCTTCTTAATGTAATGAAATGATAAATACTGTTATGCCACCAGGAGAACAAGCCAGTTAAACATGCTACTTTACTTTTTAATTTGCAGGAAAAAATGGAGCTGATTAAGGAGGAACGAGTCCCTCCCAGCAGCTATCCCACCTTCTGTCCAGAAAAGAAAAAAAAAAAAAAAGAAAAGAAAAAGAAAAGAAGACCTTAAAGAACAGGCAGATAAACAGAACAAAAAAATATCCCATGCATGAGGCAAAAGTCTGTAATATTATCTAGAACGACAGCACAACCATTGTTAGTGCTGCCAAAGCACTGCATGTTTGCTATATCACCCCAGGTCCTAGGAGAATAATAAACTAAGCAGATTAGACAGAGACTGATGCCTCTGTGCTGCCTCTACCTTCCCCGAACATGGGCCCTGGTCTGTGCTTTAGAGCACAGGCAGGCAGGTAAACCCAGAAAATGGGTACTCCATGTTGGTGGGGACAGGGGGGCCGGGAAGCCGCTGCCAACAACCAGGGCCTGTTTATTATTTAACAGTTGGTATTGCTAGAGGCCTGGCACTGCAATAGAGCAATTTCTGTTTCAGTGTGAGTAAGCCTGATTACGAGAGCACAGGAGCCAAATCATGTTTACCATCATCGGCGAGAACCTCAATGTCCCCAACAGGCATGGAAATCCTTACCGCAGCGTCTGTCTGTCCATTCCTCTGCAGGCTGTCTCCCTGGGACAGGGGTGAAGAAGGGATGGCGATCCCCATGCAGGACAGGGAAGGGAGGTTTTGGGCAGGACCATCCTCAAAGCTGGAGGGCAACACCTGTACTGGCACTGGCCAGTCCCTGCCCTCCTCTCCACTTTTATGAGCCAATACACCAGCCTCAATCCACCACTTCAAGCACATGATATCACCCAGACCTAGAATCAGTTTCCAGCTCTGTGGATGGAAGGGGCAACAGTGCTTTTGTGCATCAAGTCAACTTCCCCCACTCCCTGCCCCAAGGACAACGTGCCATAGAGGAAAGCACTTTCCCAGCTTAACTCCCATGACTTGCAGTAAGATATCACTGACAAAGAACTTGGCATTAAAAGTTTTCTTAGCTTCTGTTGGAAGTCATCCCTGTACACAAGAAAAATCTGGAACACCTCCCTACACACACATAAACTTCAGCTAATTCAATTTTTAAAATTTATTCACAGGAATGCTCACAAAGATTCAGTCACACTCTAAACCCAAATCAGTAAAGTATGGAACCTATTGAGTAAATGTAATTACCAAGTGCCATGAATAAACAACACTGGGTCAAGCCTCAACAGCCTATTGCTATGAAAATCTTAACAAAGGAGGATCAGACCATCCTGGTGATATGAAGCCTTCAGTTTTAGCTGATTGGTTTAGCTCACTCTGGTAACCACAAGAAGCTAATTACATCTGATAGCTGCTTCTCAGTGTACATAAAACAAGCTCAATGAGCCACCTTCAACTTCCCAATGAATGGGACCCACTCCCTTTGGCGTTTCTCCAATTTTGGTGAGGTTCAGTGCAAAGGTGGGCTGTTGGAAGACTACCTGAACCTCCACCACTGGCATGCTACATGACTCTGAGAGGTGGTGGAAAGTGACTTTTAACACATCCCCTTCTTAAAAAGAGGATAATGAAAAGCAATGCATGTAAAAACTAACAACTGATTCTTTAATGATGAAAAGCTTAGCAGTACTGATATGGTACATGTGCTTAGAAATACAAAGTTTTATTATATTCTGCATTGCTACAACAGACTCTGACTGGTCTCATCAGCAGAGGGACAGCAAAAGGAAAAGCTACTGGAAACCAAGTTTTAATGAGAAGTTGAAGACAATCCCAAGTTAGGACAGGCAGGAGAACAGTGAAGCGGGATCCCTGAATCCACTGGGTACAGTCTCACCACAGGCAGGGCCCTGAGCATCACAAGGGATCTCACACCCAGGGAAAACCAGAGCCTGCCATAGCTTCTGGGCAGTGCAGGAAAGCGTTATTCAGACAGGTGGTTAGAAGCACAAACCACCACCTGCTCCTGGATCTCTTCTCACTGTTTTCCCCAGCTGACTCTGGCCCTCACCACTTTCAGCTGGCCAACAGCAGCTGCCCCATACCTCTGCAGGCGAGATGGCTGCAGGCTGCTAGCAGCAGCTGCATACCCCTTCCCTGCTGCCATCCGCACACAGTCCTCTCCTCTACTGGCCACTCATCCTCGAAGAGGGGGACCTGACTTGGGCTTCTATTTAAATTCCCCAGTTTAGTCGGAAATCCCTTGGCTGCAGCACAGATGACCTGCAGGAGGAGAGGGTCACCACAAGCAGTGGTCTTGCTGGCAACCAGCAAAAACAAGAAAGCATGCAGTAGATCCTTCAATGCTAGCAGAAGTGATGGCTGTGTGCTGCCAAGGTGCAGGGGAGGGTGGGCAGAGCATACTCAGCTGCAGTACCCACACTATGGATGCATACAGCAGACTTCAGTCTCCAGAGCTGCCAATTTGGCACTAACATGTAATTTGTACTAAATAATGTTTCAAGAATTCAACACAAATAATGTAATAATAGCAATTAGACCCTTTACCGAGCGTAGCTGTATCAGACGTGCGGTCCAGTCATTTAGCAGAAGGTAAAAAGCACTTCACGAAGGAATCCACACCTTCACAGGCACTACTAGAGGTGTGCAGGTATATGTAATAATTGCATTCCTTGTGTATTAATGTTTGCATATAAGAAATGCATGCTGAGCTAGCATAACACCTCCTTCCTTAAATAATAACTAAGTTTCATACTGTGCCTGAAGTGCTCTTTATATAGTACACAGAAATGGGTTATGTAAAGATTAGAGCTGTGAGAGTTGTTCACAACATAACTGAAAATCTAGTAACAAAATCCAGTTCTAGCCTAAGTTTCCCCAGCACAAAACTCAGGCCAGCTTTACAGAAAGGTCTGTGAATTTTTGATGGTTTCGACACTGAAATCATACCAATCTTGTACCCAGAAGGAGAAAGGAGAATAGAAGGAGAATAAGAAAAGAATAAAATGGCATAGGAAGAGGCTAGAAAAGAATGAAAAAAAAAGCAGTAGTAATAAGATTCTTTCCCTTCTTCCTGTGCTACTGCCCTTCTTTCCCATGGTAGAAAGGGAGGAAACAGCCCCCAGCTTTCAGGGAATGCAAGTTGTTATACTGAAGCCGCAATGCAATGTGCTCGGATGCTTTTGTATGTACATGCATCGTTACTAGGAGATGGCTAGATTTGGTACCAGGATAATATTCCACCATTGTGTGGTGTGTTCCCATCTGATGTTGCCTTTTCCCCAGTTCAAAAAAAAAAAAACCTAATAAAAAAGAAAATTAAAAAAGATACAATAATTGTTACTGCACACTCTAATGAATTATTGTGTTCAAGGTTCCTACAAAAAAAGTAATATTATACTCGGCTTATGTTTTAATTGATTTATTAATATTTTATCACAGGAATGTAATTTAAGCTCCTCATGATTTAGATCTCATAAACCTTTAGCATTTTGCAAATTCAAATTCCAATTTAAAGCCAGGGCGAGCAATTAACTTTTCTATCATCTTGTCAGGGGAGAAGGTTCGTGTTTAATTTGAGACAAAGTGACAGAAATATATATACACTGTATGTATTACTCCAATTTAATTTATGAGTCAGCACCATCCACCTTCCAAATGTAGATTTAATGGGAGGGGAGGAGGGAGTGAGGGGGAAGACCCCGCTATCGTGGCACTTGCTGCGGTATCTGCCCCAAATTCACAATGAAAAAATGTCCTGGTTTATTGAGATACCGAGCTAGATTGATTACAGCTCTATTTTCAACCCTTTGTTTTAATTTCCATTCACTCATCACTTTCTCATATAAAGCATGTTCTCTCAAATGTCAACGAGCAGTGCCCAGCCAGTTATGGGCAGTTGATGCCACGCCAGGTTCTTCCATGTCCTGTCCCAACTGCTCTGCTTCCTGCCCCCAACAGTCCCCTTAAAAGGCAGACAGCAGGCAAAGAAAGCTCCCCCCATAAGACTGCAACGAGTTAATACCTGTGGGCCCAAATCCTGTAGTCCTCACTGACGCAGCGGTCTTGCCAAAATCTGTGTGATGCTTGTTTGATAAAGGAGAAAACAGAAAAAAATGGTGCTACTGAACTATCCTATCCTTATTTCCCACTCAGAAGGACATTCCAACCTCTTTGTGTGTAACAAAGGAAACCTGCTGCCTAAATTTGCATGGACAAAAATTTGCATGAACAAAATAAACAGGTGGTTGACATTTGCATGTGCTGTTTCAAGAAAGGAAGGCAAGGGCCAGTTTTCGGCTACCTGCCAGAGATTTTCCAGATCTGCCATCCCCACAGCACAGCTAAGCATTGCACAGGAGTTAGCTCATGAACTGAAAAGAAGTGTACCAAGAAGATGCCTACTGGTCTTTACTGTGTCCTTAAATACTTACATAAAGCAAGCTGTACTTCAGTTTTATAGAGAAGAGATTTTTTGATGTGTGACAACTTTACCATTACTGCTGATACTTCTGATAGCCCTATCATGTGAGATGGGATTGTTCCAGAAAGAGACTTGGGGTTCAGTTCCAACAGTTCTATAGACAACAAAGCTGAATCTCAAAACTCCCCAAAATCTTGATGCTGCAGACTTAGGCCCAGACATTCCAAGATACTGGAATAATCAGATCTTGTTCTGATTCACAGAACTGTGACATTCACTGCAAACGCAGATTCAGCTCCACATTCAAACCAGCTAAGTATAATTGTAACTTGCAATGTTCAACACGTCTGCTGGATGGAGCCAAGTCAGAAACATTCTTCCTCCTCAAAAATTTGAAGTTTTGGCCTTCATCTTCAAAACATCTCAAAATCAAAGCTTCTTTGAAGTAAACAAAAAACCTCCATCGGTTTAAATCAAGTAAAATATAGTTTCAATAATTTCAGGCCATTTCTTTGGGATTCTTAGGCATCTTTAGTATAATTTTCTTTCATTAGAAATAATTCCTTTAAACAAATAAACAACAAAATGTGTTTATGTGTGTATGTGTGTGTGTATATAGCTTAAGCACACACACACATACACACACACAGAGATTAAAAGTTCCTCCAAAGCTTTTCTCCAACACTCCCTGTGCAGCTCTATATGAGCTTACAGTTACAATTTCTGTAGTGGAAGCCAGACTCGAGGTACAGTCATGATACAGAATCCAAGATGCAGAAGACCTCCAATATTCAGCCGTACTTCACTCTCAATACACACCAGACTCAGAGCCAAACTTGAAAATCTTGTTTCATGCCTGATTCATCTATGAAGCTTCACTCTAATTCAGAGCCTTATCACTTTCTAAACTCAGGTAAAAATCTTTGCTGTCATGCATATTTTTAGACAAATTATAGCAGAGTGTCTTGCAATTTCCATTACTTTGTGGTGTCTGCACTGCTGATAGACACCAGCCCACATTGGCATCACTGCTGAGGTGTCCTAATACTTGTCTGAAAAATACTATTAACTGCACATCACAAGCATTTGAAGTGCATAAGAAAACCATAAACTTAATTACACTGGAGGACTAGTGTGATCTCACATGAAATTTGAGCTACTGTTATTAAAAATAGAGAGTTTGCATTTACTTAATGCTTCTTACAGTAAACCAGTCAATTTTAAACTTTCAAGGTTGTATAATCAGACAAAACAATATTGGGGGGAAAGAAGCTGTCTGTAGAATTTACTAGTACAAACATTTCTTATGTCTTGCAGCAAAAGTAAAAAGGATATTCCTTGAAGTACTATTGTATATGAGATAGGATAGCTATTCAGACTGCACAGCGTAAAGACTTAGACTCAAATAATTTGCTGAAAATATTGGTTGCCGTGCAGTGTTCTTCCTTATCTCACCCTCAAAAAACCCAGCTCATTCTGGATTGCAACCAGCTTTTAAATTCTAATGCTGTGTAGCCATTACATCTATGTATCTATCATACCAGGAACATTGCCGTCCTCTTCCATGTGCTACCCACTCCCGGGGGGGGAAGAACTTCCATTTTCTTCACTTTTCTTTTGTTATCCAAGATTTACCTGTCTGAGCCTATGGAGCTTACTTGGGGGGGGGGGGGGGGGAAATTTAGGGAACCCTTCCACCTCCAAAACCACAGCCAGGGAAAAAAATGGATTGTGCTTAAGCTAGCACCATGAATCCAGCCACTTAGTGAGACCCAGATTTTGGACACTGAGCTCAAGAGACGCTCTTGGAATGAGTCACATTCAGAGACACTTCCCAATGGATATCCTTGCACTTGCCAGGTCTCCATTAACAGGGAGAGCAGAGTAGGAGAGGAATTTGGAGATAAAAAAAAAAAATCACCCAAACTCTTCCTTGCCCTCAGAGTGGCAGAAGAGCTTTATTACACAATGTCATTAAACCACCCTTTTACTTGGAGAAAAGCAAACCTATCCTCCTTCATTTCTCTTCCCGTGCCCACCAACCTCATCCCAGCCTCTTCAGTCTTGGGAACTTCAGTAAGTGAATGAGTGCACTAAGCCAACTACTTGCCAGGCAAATGCTTGCCAAGAATTGCCTATTTTAGACAAGTCCACAAGTTAAGGAACTTTTCCAAGGGAAGAGTCCTAAATCTCTCATGATGTGAACCTGCCTTGGGATCACACCAGCTGGACTCTGAAGGCAGGATGTTGGATCTTACTTCTGAACATTACAATTCACTTACTTAGATTAGAAAAAAAGCTTAATCTTTATGTGCTTTACCATCAAAGATATCTCCCAAGAGCAGTGGCTCCTGCAGGAGCCCCACATTTTATAATCTGCACTGTCAGAGATTTTATGCAGGAATGTTTGCTGTTCATGCTGCATTATTTCAGACCTCCATGACTGACTTTGACTTAGAAAATAAAAGCAAATCCTGTCTTCCCATTCTTGAGGAATTATCCATGTCTAAGGTAGCATAATAATTTGCTAAAAACAATTCTTCAGATTAAACTGACTAACACCTGATTTTAACTACAGCTCCAGTCTTCTTGAAAGTGTCCATGCAAAAATGATGTTGTACATAATCCTGCAAAATGTATGCCTGAAAATCAGTATGGTTTTAGCTCAGGTAAAAAAAACCCAATCAATCAAAATGCACAAAAAACCCCCACAGTGACACCTTTCCCAAACTGGTAACTTAGGTGGACAATAAAAGAGATTAAAACCAGAAGTAGTATAAAGGCCCAGAAGCAGGGCCACTCTTCATGAAAGGATACTCTTCAAAAAGTAGCTTCAGAAGCACACCCACACAATTCATAAATTCATACACCATGTTATTTAATGCTCCTTTTCACATTTGCCCAGGTTCACGTCAAGGGTACAACAACCCAAGGTATTTCGACAGCAAACTCCCATGTCCGCTGCAATTTTCTCTTTCAAATTCAATACAGTAAAATGAAATGAAGCAAAATGAAACAATCCTTATATACCAGTTCAGCTAGCATTCCCTAGCCCTCATTGTGCTGCATCTCTCATCAGCTCTCATTTACTCAGACAAGACAGAAAAGATTTGAAGATCCTATTACATTTTCCCACCCTATTTCCCATTCTGTGTGTAATTTTTTCCTTCAAATAATACTGATTGTGTCAACTGGAAGGAAAAAAAAAAGAGAGCGAAAGAAACAAGCACTCTTTGTGTTTGCTTCGTAGTAATAAAATATGAAAAGAAGAATTCACAAGAAAACAGCTGAATTCCCAGTGCTTAGAAAACGGACCTGGCTACAGACAGACACATTCTACTTAGAGCAGCATCTCCAACTAAACTGTCAAAGTGTCAGGAAGAGTTGTGTGCCCTTTTGTCAGTGAATAATGTGGAACATAGCGCACTTCCTACCAACTGAAAGTCAAAATCCTGGAAATTGCTATGTTATGGGGAGGTAGAAAAGAAAAACTAAAAGAGAAAAAAAAAAAAAAGAAAGTCTTTTGTATACCACCAAAGTGATGAGAAAGAAGGCAAGAGCAGGGCAGGCTGTTACTACTGGTACTGACGTTTTGGTTTTTTTCTTTAATGGAAAATTAACAGAATGTTTTAAAAGGACAGAAATAGTGAAGGGTTAAAAGGACTAAGTGAACTGGTAAGAGAAAGAAGAAATACTAGCTTTCTTTGTAACCCACCTAAAAATGTCTGATTTTACAAGCAACTCAATTCGAGCACATTTGTTCCTTTAAGCACATGCATGCTCTCACCGTAATCTTGAGAATAAGAGCACCCTTTCTTTTTATGTTATCTCTTGCCTCATATATTAAACATTTTCCAGTGTTTGCAGTAAGTGAGGCAACTGATCTTAAGGAAAACAGCCTCTTACTAAGAAACCTCTATTCAACCTGAGACCAGTTCCATTAGGTGTGCTATGAGAAGACCGGTTCCCACAGAAAACAGCATGTGACCACATAATTAAAAACTGGAAAAGCACACGGAGTTGAATTAAAGCTGCTCTGTCAACTTTAATTCTAGTACTCACAGATTTTACTTTAGATAAGCAAAATATTCTTTCACTTTTTTTTAGTGTATTTAATTGCCCTGGTTTTCAGATAGCCAAGTGAAAAAGAGAATCTGCTACACATCAACCCATCAGTGCTTTGTTGTCACCAAGAGTATGGCAACCTTCTGGCCCACAAGACAGAACTCTGCCTCTTGAGTTAATTAAGAAGCTGTCAATGGTAATGGATCCTTCTCATTTTCATGGAGGAGCTATTGCCAGGGTAGTAAGATTCACAAGTGTCAAAAAGAAAAGGAAAGACATTGATTTTTTTTCAAAGCATCATTCCAAACTGTGAAGGCACAAGAACCCTTAGAAGATGTTATCAGAATATTTGAGTGTGGGCAAAACCAAGTATTTTCCTCTGGCATAAGATGTATATACAGCACACCCATAGCAGAAGCAGCTGTACCTAAAAATTATGTTTAAAGCTAATAAAACTAACTACAAATTGTTAAAACTCAGTAAAACTTATAAGCAAATGAGAGAGATTGTTGTAACAAAAACTGCAAGACAGCAAAACCTGCATCTAATGAACATAGATAATGTGCATGAGACAGAGCAAAAAGGAAAACACCAAGCAGGCTTAAAAAAATTTGGAACGTTTAACTTGCACAAACATGACAGAAGCACAGGTCTAAGGAATATTCCACCTAATAGCAGAAATGGTGACTGATTAAGCTGAACTATTCCTACACATAACTATGCTCATTCAGTTTGCTGGATGAAGAAGAGAAGTCTGCATCAGTTCCCAAAAATCTTCCACACGCTCTCACTGGCCTATAGATTGCGATGCTGACAACTACAGTAAGTGAAAAAGGGAAGATTTCATTCAAAGGCAAGGGAAAGAATTGTGAAACAGGAAGAAAGGGTCAGGGGGGGTCTCTGTTGCCAAGAATTTTGTCTTCTGTAACAACTTCAGTCACTTCATCCCAAGAGAAAGCATGCACCACATCCACCATCACTGAACAAACTGAGAGCCCAACAGACCTGTTTCTTCATTAAATGAAAAGCTGAACTAACTTGATTCCTACCAGACAAGTCCTACGTGGCTTCCCTTGTGCATTAACCTGCATTAATCTGAGCACAGAAGGTCCTGCTTAACTAAAGCTCCTGCCACCACAGCCCTCTCTTTCACTGGGAGCACAAAGAGTAATTCACTAATTCACTCTGGAAGGAGGCAAAAAAAAACCTGGGTTTGCCCAAGGAAGTGGTGAAATCGCCATCCTGAGATGCAGTTAAAAGCCGTCTAGATACGGTGATCAGGGACGCAGCTTAGAAATCAGCATGGTAGGGTTAGATAACATTTGGACTTGATGATCTTAAAGGTCTTTTCCAACCATGATTCTGTGGTTCTACAATTCATCTGGCTGGGTTCATAAAAAGCACTATCCTGACTATACTCCCAAAGCTGCGCCCCTCCTGTATATGTATACATTATAAACATACAGGTCTGGAATTTACAGTCAACAAACAGCAATACAAACAACCACCAGAGAATGTATAAACACTCATAGGAGCAAAAATACTTAGCCTGGCTGCACCACACACAGTGTTTATTTATCTCCCTTACAGAGGATCAATGGGAGAAGACATTCAAAACAACTTTTTAAACAAAGTGTCACTTTGTGTTAGTTTATGTCAGTGGGGCTTCTTCCAAGTACTTGTGTCACAATAAGATATGGATGTGTTTAGATAGTTTTCTTGTTCCTTTACTCCAGTCATGGCAGCTGGGCATGAGTGAACAGAAAGGAGAAAGGCTGCTAGTCTGATCGAGTTACTGATTTAACATTTAGAGTCTTTGCAGCTCAAAAGAAAATTACTCTGTATTTGTAACCAGAATGCAGGTCAGTAACTTCAAAAGGTCAGGCTGAACGTTTAGGATCTTTTTGTTATTCATTCCTCACCAGCTTCCAGTTCTGCGAATGCCAATGAGCAGACTCAGTTTCTATAGAGCTGAGCAGCAGTTCACCTGCATCTCTGAAGATCAGGCCCCCAAGAAGATGAAAAAGGAGTTTCGAAGCAATGACTTTCTGCCATACAAACAAATGAATTCTCTCTTCACTTGTGACCCACTTCTTAAAGCGCAGGAGTCACCGATTTCTTTATTGAGGTTTCTTCATTTGTTGCTAAACCACTGGCCTAATGTCAAGACAACTGAGTTTTCTCCATTATTTATTTATTATTTACTTATTTAACTTTTTAGAAATACATAAACTATTTTGGTGCTATCTTGCACTAATTTACACAATAATCACAAGATTTGTAGGTGCTTCTTCATAACACATAACTCCTCATAGTACACTGCACTTCTATAAGCCCTTTAATCCAGAGACATCAAAGCACTTTGCAAACAACATATACCGCACACCCTCTGCATTAGGTCCATATCATTATCCCTACTTTACCATCAAATAAAACTAAAGCAGAGCAAGGTAATGCAATTTAGCAGGGTTACAAAGCAAGCAGTAGAAACAGTAGCAGAATGCACGGTTTCTGACTTTCTAGCTCCTCAGTTCATCAGAAGGCCACCCACCTGAGACGGTGAAATTCAACAGAGTTTATGACTATGCTTCAAGTAGATTTACATTTCTAACATGCAAATATTACTGTGTGTGGTTCACGCTGTTCGCCTCTCAAGGGTCCTCTGACTCTACAACAGCTTTTAAATACTCAGGGAAAATGCTCATAAGAACATGAAACTTTGGGGTTTTCTCTCCACAGGATTAAACTTCCTTTTGAAAAGATGTGGATGATGACAGCAAAGAACACACCTAAAGCATCACAATAATTTTCAGACTAATTCTGTTTTGACATAATGCACCCAGCCTCCAAAAGACAGAGAAATAATCAAGAATGTGTGTGACTTGTTGCTCTTCTGTCAGTACAGCATCTGCTTCCTGCAAGGCTTTGTGATGCCAAGGGGCCACACGAAGAAGTCTGAGTTTCCCCCTTGTTTTGGTAGATCATACACACTCCCCCTATAGCATCTCATCAAAGCACTGATGAGGGAGGAGTGGAGTGCACTGAAAGAGCAAACAGGCACTGGAGTCACTGACAAGAAATGAAAGCAAAACAGTAAATCTATGGAAGAAGTTTGGTTGTGGAATGGACTACTTCAAGTCAAATTCAGGTCTGAGCAAAACAGACCGAGTCCTTCTGGAGCAGCACCTAGAAGTAGCGGTGACCTGATTCTCTATCAGTTCATGGGAAGCTGCGCGTTAACTTCAGAGGATTCTGATGGGACAGGAAAGCATTTGAAGTCTCAGGACACTGGTGTCTGGTGCATCTCCCTCTCACTTAGAATATTTGCATCACATACTCCCCTCCTCCAGATCTAAGGCACTAGATGTGATGGTGGACTACTGATATGTCTAGGTTTCTACCACCAGAATGAATTTATAAGAATAAATGAGTATTTGTGACCACACATCTAGTAGTAAACTTGTTTTGACGGTCAGTGTCTTGTGGAGTAGTCACAAAGCCAAGAAGACTACTAATTTTCAGGCTCTGGTTTAAGCAATAAATTACTGATGCTTTTCTTTACTTCCTACCTTAAATATACTTTAAAATTTGTCATGACTCCCCATAAGTAAGCACCTTCAATTAGTAATTTTTCAAGGAAAATTTCTCTTGCACTGTTGATGCAGTAACCTTCAAGTACTGATGGCCTTATACAGGAGCAGTCTTCTGTTTTAATGACTTCAAAAATCTCTTAAGATCCTTTACCCAAGACTTTTACGAGCAAGTAGCTCTCTGCTCTGGGAATGTCATCTCCATTACTAACTGAAAAATGTAATGCTTATGTATCCCACACCAACACTGAAACATAATCAAATAAGGAATACTGGTTAGATATTAGACACTAAGCACAGTAAGAAAGACACACTGAATCTTCAGTAATTGTTAGAAGAACATAGCTTACTGAAAAGAGATCCTGTTTCACAGGAACATGAAATTCTGCTTTATAATTTAGCACTAAAGAGGAAGAGGAAACACAGCCTAACATACGTTCCACTGATAAGGCACCCTATGTTCTTACAGCTTGTAAAGGCATCACACTGAAAGAAACACATTTTGTATGCTTGTGCAGTACCTTCAACCATACAAACGTACAATCAACCGCCATTCACGTCACATTATCAGTATCCTACTTACCAGTGTCTGAAAGGTGACTCTACGTTAGGTACAGCAAACTCCCTTAATTTGTGATTTTCTAGTTATGCATCCTGACTTATCAAGTGGGGGCAACCTGTACCCCGCCCATTACAAGATTCCTCTGCGATATATTTGCCCAAATCAGTGCACTCAAACTCTTACATGAAATTACCCAACAGCATGAGATAGCTTGGAAAAAAAAGTCTGCCTTGCTGTGAAGGAAGACATTACCCCAACAGAACTATCACCCTCATGGCTTGCCTTCTTTTTTTAATTATTATTTACTTTTTAATGGAAGCAAAGCCCCCTGTCATCTCACCTACTCCTCTTTTAATAAGGAATGACTGCCGTGACTACCCCCGTCTAGAACCACCATTCACTGCCAGCACCTCTGCTCTCCTCGTGTGCTTAGAGAACAACTGATTAGCACTTTGCATAATTAACCTGATTAGCACTGTGCATAATCAAACTGATTAGCACTTTGCATAATTAAAAAGAAATAATAATAATAACAATAATAAGCAGTAGGTAATAGCAAAAGCTGCTAGTCCCAATGCCTGTTCGTTAACTCTAGGATTAGTTTAGTGTGGCATATTTTATTTCTTAGAACTATTTTTTTTAAGATGCATAAGCTCCTGAGAAATGCAAGTTTTAAAATTCTCATTTACTTTCAAGATCACTAGTGAAAATATTGGTTGTTCCACAAATATGACTTAGAATATCTTCTGCCTCCCTCTGCTGCAGCTGAAGACATTTAACAGAAGGATGCCTGACCAGATGGACCCCTGGTCTAATTCCCACATCCCTCTACAGTACTGCTTTTGGATTCATTATCACAGGATATATCCTTTAATGCATATATCCTCACAATGTACTTCAAGGGTAGGAAAGCTGCCATTATTGTCAAGATGGGCAAGGTAGTAAGATGCATGTCCTTAAAAGTACGCAGGCACTGAATTCTCTCCTGCCCTAAACAATTACTCCAGACCACAGGAAGTCTGAGGAGGAACAAAGAATTAATCGGATTCCTGCCCTGAGCCTGCATCACTCTTCCCCCATTTGAGCACAGTTCTTGTCTGTAGGTGTGTTTTGCATCCTGTTCAAGAATGTGAGAGACAGAAGGTACTTTCTTTTACTGCTAGCCTGTCCCAACTCCAGTGTAAATCTCCCAGTCAGTGTTTCAGGATTAACCACCAAGCTCCCAAAATCTGAAGAACCTGTGTGGCTACACCGAGCTAGACTACAAACTGTGTGAAAACATCAGTGTTAAATGTCTGCATTACTAGTGACTCAGTTCTCCTAGGACATTCAATGCCACAGAGCCTAGAA
>NW_010175265.1:170764-182590 GCF_000695765.1 Mesitornis unicolor
TGGGTAAACCACTGACATTTTCCCTTTACTAATGTGGCCTCATCCCTCCTAGTCCATGCTACACCCTGTTTTTCTCCTCATTTTAGAGTTGGGGCTGTTCAGCCTGGAGAAGAGAAGGCTCCGAGAGGACCTTATTGTTGTCTTCCAGTTTCTAAAGGGTTCCCACAGGAAAGCTGGGGAGGGACTTTTTGCAAGGGCAGGTAGCGATAGAACAAGGGGGAATGGTGTTAAACTGGAAGAGGGTAGATTTAGACTAGATACTAGGAAGAAATTCTTTACTGTGAGGGTGGTGAGACTTTGGCACAGGTTGCCCAGGGAAGCTGTGGATGTCCCTTCCCTGGAAGTGTTCAAGGCCAGGTTGGACAGGGCTTTGGGCAACCTGGTCTAGTGGCAGTGGGGTTGGACTGGATGATCTTTAAGGTCCCCAAACCATTCTATGATTCTATGATTCCTACAGTAAAGCTCACATTTTCCCTGCATTCCCCACTGAGCAATCTTCACCTTACATCTTCTATTATACCTTCAAGAGCACCTGAAATATTCACTGCCAACCCTCCACCATCTCCCCACAATGACCCTGCCTATATTTCCTACTGGGAAGTCAGCTTCCCTGCTGACTGCTCAGCCAGTATGGTTGGGACGCTGGGCAACTGAGGAGTCAGTTTGTTCTGAGCGATCAGTCTGCCTGCCCTGCAGCTGTCCAGACAGGAATTGCTGCCTCTGGACTGTAAGCAGCCCAGATGCAGCACACTGCATGGACCTGTCCTAGAAGAATGATAAAAATATTCCCACTGTACTAGAGTTTCTCTCATAAACGCTTTCTCATAAAATAAGCCAATAAGAAACTGTGGGAGAAAGAACAATAAAAGAGAATCTTATCGTAATTAACTGGAAATGTATTACCCATGCTCAGAGGCCTCTCTATCACCTCAAGCAAAAGAACCCATATGAACAGCAAAGGGTGCAGAGCTAGTCGCTCATTCCACAAGTTGTTTAGTTTCAGAAGAAAACTGTTGCTGTAGAGATTTTTCAACTCCAAATGTTCCTGGGGAAGGTAGTTCCAGTAATTCTGGGAAGCAAGCCAATCCCTCAGCTTTATATGTAAATATTTAAACAACATTATTTTTATATACATATATTTTATACACATATACATATATGTCTTTAGACTTCCAGACTTGCAAAACTGCAACGGAAAAAAATATGCCAGTCGACATACAGCTATCAACTCACCTGCCTGAACCATGATAACTGACCATCAGAAACAAAAGACAACAATGACTTCAATTAATTGAGCCATATCACCTATGTATGATGATCTGCCCAAACAGAAGAGCCGAAAGAGCAGGACTACAGATTTTAAAGCAGCGAGATTAAAGTCTTAAATTTTATCTCCTTAGAAGTGGCAAGAACATAAGGTTCATCAATTTTAAATCTTTTGGAGCCTAGATGGATGCTGAGTGCTCCATCCACAGGTATGGAATCTCCAGCTTTGGATGACACAAAGCTTCACATTCCTAGCGTCTTAGCACACCGACACCTGACAGTAAAGCTATGACTTCGTCGTGCTTAGAAAGGTCACTGCTGCTTCAGGCTGAAATCAGGTACACACCTCAAAAGGGATTACTTGGTAGAAAATGCAAGTGAAAGAATGGAAATATAGCTGGCACTGAGATCTAGTGAATAATAAAATGGGAAGGAAAAAAAAGCTTTAAAATTGTTGAGGAGGGGGTAGATAAAATGGAGGAAGATAATTCAGTTAGCAGAAGGTATTCAGTCAGGGCACATGATAAATAAATCAATCCAAGAAAATAAAATTTACCACATGGATTCCACCTGTATATACTCACTAAGCAAAAACCACACCCCACAAGGTACATGTGTGTAAATTCATAGCTAAATGATTTAAAGAAGTAAAATATTTATGAATACTATATTTACATCTGTTCAAGTACGTATATATAGCACAGCCAGTGTGAGTTTTAAGAAAAGATCACACAAGTGTACATACATATACATTAAAAAATGTGCCGGAAAAAAGGACCAAGAGTAGGGCAAGTATTTTAGAAAATATTTTAATCGCTTTACAAAATTTCCTCACCCAAAGTTTGAGGGGGTTTTGCAATCTTACATTTTTCTACTGCAAAATACACCTGCTTTCTTTTCTTTCTTTTTTTTCTTTCTCCTAAACTAAATATTTCTTCCATCTAATGACTCTCTTTATTAGACAGCATCTAATTTGCATACATTTACATACAATTTAACTGCTAGCTTGTGAGAACAAAGAAATGGCTCTGTATTTTACTGAAGGACAATACTCAGAAAAGGAAGGTATAAAAACCAGCTAGCTCGGTGGCTGTGTATTCTCTTTGTTTCAAAAATACCAGGATTTTTAAACATACCACTTAAAGGGTGAAAAAGATTATTTCATCAAACAATGAAAAAAGATACAGCGCAGCTTCCTTTTAACACATTCTCTCTCTGGCCTGGTTAATGGGATTTAAGGGTCCAAGATTTCTTTGCTTTCTTCTGTTTCCTTTATTAGAACTGATGGATTTAATTCTGTCACATATTTTACTTCATATTTTATTCCTATAACAATCTATGCTGAAGTTCAGCTCCAATGTTAATCCAATACTATCTTCCTTTCCTTGCAGTCAGCCTGGAATACAACTGAATGATCTTTGATGGGCATGAAGTACTCTGCCCTCAATACCCAGTGCTAATGGATTTTAAAGAGAATCTGCCAGAATTTTACCTTGTGGCAACAAGTCTATAGAGATGCTGAAAACTTACCATGTAGCTGACTGGGAATCAACAGTAAGGGAAGCAGGGCTGAGCTCCACTTGTGAGCACAGGGAGGGACTGTGGTCAGAGTAAGCGCAGGATGTAAAGAATGTGTCAAGCCCTCTAGTTCCCTAAAAGAAAAGAAAAGGATCTTTAAGATCTCACGTGAAGCAAAAACCTTTAGAAACAGTTGGCAAAAATTTCAATACAGGTCCTACCAAAAGCATGATACATCAACAAAGGGTTTTTCTCCAAAGGCTGTCCTACAGCCTTCTGTCTAACAGAAACACAACAAGCAAAACCTTTTCTAGTGTAAGCAGACTTAGTGCAACGGGACTATACATGGTAAAAATCATTAGGCCAAGTTAGCTGGTGTACAAAGCCAGCGTAGTACTAAGGACCCAGCGGTCATCTGCTCCATTCAGTTTGCTGCAGCCAGCCACACGGTATGTGGTACACTGCCTTCAAATGATCAGCAAAAGTCCAAGGGTTAATTTAATGGGCATTCTCACGCCAGCGTGTGTGGCACAGTAACACTGGGACAGAAGAAACAGAAGCCACATCACAAGCTGTACGTGGAAGAAAATTGTGCTGCTACTGCCCTGACATGCCTCACTGGCACTCAAAATACATTATAGATTATTTTCAGACACAACTTTTAATTTAAAGCTGGCTGAAATGTTAATGAAGTTTTAGCTCTTTCAAAGGAGAAAATTCCCTACTGCTTACAAAAATGTTTTCTTTTTTTCCCCGCCCTATTTGCTTCTAATGACATATAGCAACCAGACCTCATAAAAGAAATTAATCAAGCCTTCATATCATTTTCTCTTTTCAAGGATGGAAGGGTTGAGGCATGTGATCTTTAGAGTTTCTGATGTGTACCAATACGCAGGTTTTAGCAAACAGTGGAGAAAGTAAATTCCAAAGCCAAAGTTCCTTTACTATCATGTCTTGCGCTCACAGCTACATCTTCCTGAAACAACTGGGTTTTTATTTCTAGAAACTTGAGTGTGGCTGCACAATGATGTAAGCTGATTTTAATTAGAGCTGCCGCAATCCCACCCTCCCCTCACCTCTTTTCTCTCCTGGCCACATGTCCCTGCATCCATCCTTGAGCCAGGACTGGATAACTGCCTGGTTCAGGAAGCTTTCAGCTGAATGAAAATTTCTTTTCCATGTTGTTTTCAGCCAAATCAATCCCCAGTTGCAGCTCAACATCCAGGCAAGAAACTCAACAGTTAGAGCTAAGGTGGCAGCAGAACTGTACAAATGAAGGGACAGCAACAGAGAGACCTACATCAATCACTTCAAGCTGCTGCAGACCTACATCTTGAGATGTCTAGGGCTGCTTTGGTATGTGACATGGAAGAAAGGCTCCTATCACATACCTGGAAGCCAAACCAATCATGGCTTTACAGGTAAAAAAGCCACCACCACACCTGCTAACCTAAAATAAACTAGCAGGCTATGTAGATCATACAGAGCAGATGCAGTCTGCTTCTGATGAAAAATAGCTTGAGATAATGGTGTGCTGCTACAATCTGCACCAGGGGCAATTTCCAAGTGGCAGGTTGAATTAGCCTCAAGTGACATGCATTACAGTAACGCTTCCCTGAGGCAATAAGGCAAGGTCCTACATTCAAAAGAAAAGAATTGAGCTTTCTTGCCAAAGGCAAGTGATAAAGCACATGATTAAGAACCACTGTTACCAGGACATCCAGAAGCTCCTGAAAAATCTTTCAAGGACTTCAGAAAATACATTTGGAAATAAAGAGCAGGAATTTTCTTTTACATCTCTACAGTAACAGTACTAAGCATCTCTTTTGCTACTGTCCTGAAGCACAAGCATAAATTCTGTCTTGACTGGAAACTAAGCTTCCTAAACAACAGCATTTCTAAAGCCTGCTTCTACTGGAAGTTGTGGGATGTGTATCAGGATTTCAGCTAAATACGGAAGACAGTGCAGTCTCAATCTCTTCCTTTAGTTTGCCTGCTCAAGGGGTAACAAAAATTGGAACTTTCTATACCCTGCATAAGAGAAATCCTATGGCAGTAAGGAATCACTAAACACTACTAGCTACAACGTCATCAGGAGGAAGAGTCACTGATGAACAGTTTCAGTAGCCAGTTAGCATCCACAAATGATTCATCATTTGAAAATGTAATTTGAAAATGACAGTAACTGAAAAAACTAAAAAGATCAGTGTGGACACGTGATTTTCCATTTTCCTCACCTTAACAACCAATACCAGCCTTTTTGACTGACTTTTGCAGTCAGAACCTTACATCTAAGTTACAACTGGACCTCAAGGGCAGAATACCAGATCAGACATAAGAATTGGTGGGTTTTTTCCTTTAACAGTAATGAAATAATGCTTTCATATGTAGCATTACATACCGCATACATGATGGTGAAGCAATGGCATCCACACAACTACTTATTTTCATTCCAGTCTCACATACGCTCTAAAGATGGCTACAGTTATTATACCAATCATGGGCAGCTGCACAGGTTGTTATACAAATCTATACATGTTCAAGTTATGGGACGTTTGAACAATAGGCTTGGCTGATTTCCCCATAAAATACTCTGGCAAATACCTGTTATTAATATCTAATTTCAACAGTATCATTGGCTCATCATCAACTGTTTGCTTAAATTAATTTTATACTTTCCAGGTTACAACAGGAGCTTACATAAGTTCTGAAGGTCTTTAAAATAATAAGGAAAATCTAAGAATTTTAATTTATACCAATATTTGAATACTTTCTATTCAAGCACTCTTGATTGGTTTAAAAGTGTATTACCACAACACCAGGCTCAAATTTTATTTTCACTTTAACAATTCTTCTTGGAGCTAGAAGTAGGTTAAGCAAATTGTTCATCAGACTTTTCCCTTTCTTTTCTTTTGCTGTTATATACTTTACTGAAGCGGAGATATGAAAATGTAAAAGTTGGTGTATGCAGAAGAATAATTCAGTGGAAAGTAGCTCCTCTTGCATCTAATTAAATTTTAGCTTTTATGAAGTTCCACTTTCTGTACATAGCTTACATTACATTTTGTACTGGACATTAAGGGTGGGATTATCCAAAGGAACCAAAGGTGTGATTCTCCAGCCACTCAAATCATGTTGAAGCAGTTCAAGTTGAATCCATCAGCAGCACATTCAGGCCATTTTCAAATGCATTTGAAAATGCTCCCCCTTTCCAACCTGCTCAGAAAGTGCGCAGAAACAAATAAAATTCCTTGTGTCCAGGAAGGAACATCTAGAAGTTGCAGCCTGTGCAGTTTTGACAAATTAAAGATGCAGAGAATTCCCTTTTAAATACACACAGTATTTCTGCAGATAGTAAATTCTTTCAAATATTCACTTGGATTTGATAAATTATATTAAATACAATTTGCCTCAGCAGCATTTTAAAGCATGACAGCTAGAGCATGAGTAGGTCATTTTACACACAGAAGTAAAATCTACCTCGTTGTGTACCCAGCCTAGATTATGTATGCAGGCCCACACTCTCCAAGATAACAAAATTACTTGGCTTGCACTCCAAGCCAGTCGGAAATTGTGTAGTTGCAGATAGCAAAGTCAAGCACAAGCCAATCAGTCCTGCTAAGCAGCTGCTACCTTAGTTGCTTATTAGTTCACCAGTACACCAGCCGCGACCAGAGGCTTCAGATGGGCTTACAGCATGCAGAAAACAAAATTCTCACCGTTTTCTAAACACCGCAGAAATGCAACCATGAATTAACACTACCTAAGGGTGGAGGTAGGAGAGAAATCTATTTTAAATTTTCTCAAAACATTATTTTTGTAACTCTGAAGAGAAAATCCTTAATCTTGAATACTGTATAATAACAGAGTCATGCTGTTTGTTGGCAGAATGCTAAGTTTCATTTTCAGCAGAAAAAAATTTGTATAATAATTTTTCCTGATTTAGATGGGTTTTAGGTCAATCTTAGCTACATACAAATGAACATTTTGATCAAATTACAGGGTACTTTTAATTAGGACATCCTGTTAGACATCCTGTTGTTCTATTTAATGGACTTTCTCAATTATGAGAAGAAACACCTTCCCACCCACCCGCGACTTAGAGTAAAAATTATGCTGAATAAATATAAAAAGACAGAAGTTATTTATTCTGTATTAGATCTTTTTATTTCTCTTAATCTTTATTTGGCAACTTCTGCATCAAAAGGGCAGAGTTCAGAATTCTACACCCATAAAAAACCTGTTTAAAAACCACTTGGTGCACTGGAACCAGCCAAATATGTCCCAATTAAGCAGAAACATTGGCACTGCTGTCCCGAGTAAGGAACACCCATTTCTATTTGCTCTCATTAGGTTAATCAGGTTTCTTAGGACATAGCTGAATTCCTGATTATGTGCATTGCAAATGGAAGAAGAACAGAAGAACAATAAAATTTAATTCAGCGTAGCCGTCTGTCCAGTTGTCGAGCACGGAATTTTGGGAAAAGCAAAATCTGAAGCTTCGAGAAGTGGCCAGAAGTTATGTGTACCACACAAGACAAGTTACACTTCTCTCAAGAAATGGCCTGGCTGACCTAGCAGAAAGAATTGGGCTGCGATTTCTTCTGGAAAATGTTCTGAGATTAAGAGCTGACTCCCTTTCTCTTAGCAGCTCCTTCTCCGTACTTTGTATTAGTTTGATTTCCTTACATAGTTTTATTTGGTAGTTAAAAGCACAATTTGGTATCTTTTATATTCACTTTATCAGTGGATTAACCATTCACCAGTGTTAAACTGGTCACCGATTTCTTGATTTTGCATGTTTATTAATTCAGGGATGGAATTTAAAGCCCAGAAAATAAAAGCTTTGTTCATAGATCAGACATGGTACTGCAAGTTTGCAAAATATTTAAAGGCTCTTCTAGAGACCAACTGCACAGCCAACAGGAGAATCTCATCTCTATTATTCATTTAACCTTTTGGCCTCTGTCAAAGATGCGGATGTGCTTGCCAATAAGCAACAAGTTAAGTGGTCTTTTTCCAAATACCCAACAATACATTTCAGGGTGGTGCCATTAGAAAGCCACTAGACAGAATCAGAGCAGAGTGGTAGTGATTAAAAAGTATGTCTGAAATGGTTCTAATATCCATGCTCAATCCTCTGTAATCCCACTTCATTATCAATTTATTAACTTCCTTTGTTGTCCTTTCTGTCACCCTCCTGTGCTAGTCACTAATATATCTTACTTTGGAAAGTGCTCTACTCCATGTGCACAAAAAGCTGGTGTACTTCACATAAAATTGATCGGTTAACTGTAACCAAGTAGAAGACATGCAGAGTCTCTAAACCGATACCTTAAAATAAAGTGTACAAAAAGGATGGTTCAGCACTACAAGCACTACTTAATTCATAACGCATATAGCCAGGATGCTAGCAGACTGCAAAGAGCATCTATGTATTTTTCTCTTCGCTTACGCCACATAGACTTCTTAAGGACATAAATCCTGTTGGTTTTCTACTATCTCTTTTGCTTAGTGTAGAATTCACGATTATTTAGCGCCTACATTTCTTAGGTAAACTTTTGTACGAGAAAAAAAGTATTCTAGGAATAAAAGATGTCAGCTAGCAGTTGCTGCTGACCTAAAACGGTATTTATTTTCAAGACAACCATAAGAGTGGCAGATGCTTTCTTGTTCTGGCTGGCTACAAATGGCTCAAAGAAATCCCAAGACAGACAGTTGCATACTTACTCTTCGTTTGTTCCCCACCACCACCAATAACAAACATTTTTGCAAACAACATTTTCTGATTTGCTATTGCTCTTTATTTAGATATCCATGGGTGATATATTCACTGTGGTCTCAAGAACAGTTTCCCTTCTATATTCCCACCGATCTCAACAAGAATTATGGGTAGCCAAAACATCTGAAAGAAAAGTATTCCACATTTATTATTCCACATTTATTATTTAATTCATAACTAGCGTTGCTGCTTCTAGCAAGAAAGCTTTACAAGAATATCGCTAAAAATTGAGAGCCATTTCTTAATTTAAACCTCAGTAACTTCCCCTCTTAGATTTAGTGGCTGACATTTTATTTAGTAGATGATACCTATAGCTGCAGCACTTCCAGGCTACAAAGAGCTGCAAATGCTATCATTACAAATGGATGTTTTTATCGGTAGATGTTTTGAAAGACTAACCAGAAAGGAGTGGGAAAGCAGGAGCATGGGTGGAAGGAAAACAAAACAAGCTCACAAACAAACAAAACACTACAAATCACAACAGGACAAGAGAAAAATCAAGTGATGACATCACCTTACTGGATTAGTAAAAACAATTCTGGCTTGATTGGAATCCCATTAGACAACTATAAATATGTTTAGCTGCATCACTTTCACAGATGCCCTGATAAACTACCCTGTATTTCTTGTATCTAAGCACGTTTAATGCAACTTAAAAGGTAAAAATAGTAGTCTGTACTGTAAAAACAAAGGGAAGCATCTGCTCTACGCTGCACTCCTTGAAAAAGCAGAAACAATTAATTTTATACATTCCAAGTGGTATTTCACTTCTACTGAATCAAAAGTGTGTTTTGGACCCTGGAGAAGTTGCCTTCAACAATACCCTTAAATGCCTGAGCTCAACAAAGTGCAGAGAGCTGCAGACTGGCGCACTGGCTGATGAAGGGACGGAATATTCCGGAGGAGGAGAGATTTTGCTTACATCACAAATATCTACAGACCAATCACATCATCTTTTTATATGCGATATAAATAAGAGATATAGGTTAAAAGGAGAGAAAGGAACACCTGGATCACTTTGTGGAACTGACTTTTCACTGCCTAGAACAGCAGTTTTTAAACCTTCTGCAGGAGACAAGTAAGTCCCTGCACATCAAGTGAGGACAAGGTCCTGTCAACCCTAGGAACATGTGGTAACACATAACAAATAAGAGGAAAGACGGGGAAAAAAATGAAGAAGACAGGCACTGGAATAGGCTAATACAGGAATTTCTGCACTACAGACACCTACTCAAATATCTAAAGCCAAAGGAAAAAAAAAATAGAAGATAGGAAATAGTGTCAGGAAATAAACTCTTCCTCACTACCAGGACCCCACAGTGGAGTGGCATCTTGCAAAACAGCTGAAAACTGTGGTCTGTGAAGCAGAAACTAAAGTAGCAAAAGAACAAAGCAACAAGTGGGGGCAAATGCTAAAGATTAAAATGGCTGGAATTAAGGATCTAGACACAGCCTTTGCCTCTGGGGCAGGAAGGGACAAAAAAGAGAAGCAATTTAAAATTTGTGCATAAAGTAAGGGGAAGACGGTAGAGGGATATATTTAAAAAAGTTTCAATGTGCCATCTTGTAACATCACACGGAAAAAAACACACCTCTGTGTGTCATTACTGTATTTGGCCAAGTGTACCGTTGTGTTCACTCTGAACTTTGTGACAAATCACTTGATACAGGGAGGCAACCAAGTGATTCTCAGTTTGTTCTGAAATCTTACCCTATTAAAACTTAGACTGTAGTAGCAATACAGTGATCAAAATCTATGCATATGGTACCAGAGGAAGGGATCATAAGCACTGAACAGAACATCCCAGGATCGCTTGGTCATTTGTCAGACACCAACAGTAACTTTGCCGTGCCAGCAGTTAGTCTGTTAGGCAGTAGAGAAATTCGGTGCACGCATCAGATAGAGCAAGCCATGGGCTGCCCAGTTTTCTAAGGAGAGCACAGACGCTCCGCACACCTGAGCACAATTAAGTCTCACTGCTTATGAAGAAGAGAGTCAGTATTGGCAGTGGCACTGGCTTGAAGGGGAGGGAGGCAGTTGGAGGAGAAGCATAAACCTGCTTCTGCTCACTACCAACATTATTGCAGGCACCAGTAATGAGGTGGCTAGGCTAGAAGGAGAAAGGGATGTAGGATCTGGAGTGCTTTATCGGCTCCAAGACCAATGCTGGTTTTGGCACTATTTTCACTCCAGTGAGTTACAAACAACAAAAAAACCCCCAACCAAGCAGGTGCTAGCAATCTGAGAGACCACATGCCAGCTACAGCTGCTTCAAACTGATTCAATTACATCTGCCTGAATAGTCCCAGGACATTGAATCCACTGAAGAGAACCACAGGTTGAAGGGAGACCTGGTATTTTGGAATTTTAACACTCTATTAAACTAAGGTGGAAGTTCACCAGCTGAAACTGGGGAGGGTACTCAGGCAGGGTCTGAAGCACGTCATCACACTTAGCCTAGGATAAGATGGAAGACAGGAGACAGCATTTTCATGACATCGGGATACACAGTGAAAGCCCTTTGGAAATAATGCTTCAAAAATTTCCTGAAGTAGCCTGACAGCACTACCTTGTTTCCCAAAACACTGGGTGCAGTACATTTGCTTGAACATGCTCTTGGGATTGGGACTTCACTCCAAACCTTGTTTGTACAAAAAGGGGCCAAGCAGCTGGGAAATTCTGGAGTGTAGTGTGTCCTCATTAGCTCCCATCTGCCATCAGAACTCAGCTCATGGCAAGTTTGGCTAAGTCCTGGTGTTCTCAGGTCCAAATCTGGGTCAGTTTTAATTACACTATACAGAATTCAGTGTGCAGTTTTTAAATCCTTATTATACAGCGCAGAAGAACGGGCAGCTCTCCAACTAATCAATTTTTTAAAAGTACATATATAAAAATTTTAAACCAGGCTAGACAGACAGTGGGTGGAAGAGGAAAAAAAAAAGTATAAGCGAGTACAGGGGTTAGTTAAGAGAACTGTTAGCAAAAGTGGGTCACCAGCAAGTTCTGCTTTAAAACTTCAAAGGAAGGGGAAAAAGAAAAAAAACTCTTCATTTTTTAAGACAGTGAAACTGATGTGCAAAATGTACACAATTCATACTGCTTTTAGCATCAGCAAGGGTTACACACAATACTGCAGCCAGATTGCTATGAAGGGAAAGAAAGATTGTCTTGTGGTTATGGGACCATAGCAGGCACTGGCTGACCTACTCCCGTACCTTTTAAGAGTCTTTTTGCCTGACTTGAGAAAGTCTTTTTCCCT
>NW_010175265.1:182621-203698 GCF_000695765.1 Mesitornis unicolor
GAAGATTGTAGCCTATACCACAAAGATACAGAAAAGGTGCGGTGGTTAGAAGTACACTTCAATGGGATTCTTGAAAGTGACAGTGAACTGCAGGATGTTAGTCTAAATCCTTACCCAATTAAATGTTTTTCAGACCACTGTAACTGCTATTTATTCTCCCTTTTTCTATGCCTTCAAATAGCCATCAGCCAGGTCAGGACTCAAAAAGAGTTTTTCTTGCCAGGTTGCTGGCAAACAAAATGGTAGGAGGCACAGAGAGCTGCATGCTTTTCACTGAACAGACACTTGGGATAGGATAGCACGCCAAACCTTATCTATGTAAATTGGGCTAAAATCTACTCTCAGAGTCAACAACCAGAATCTGCCCTGTTTAGAATCCTTGTCAGATTCAAGAGAACAAGTGGAATTCTTCAGTGACAGCTATCAACATGAAGGCAGCTCAGAAACAGAGAAAGATAATCAAGGAGCAGTATAAATAGTGATGAAATGATAGATGATTGATAAAAGACCATAATATTCTGCTATCCTCTACACAAAAACTATACCTTCATAGACCAGGTTTGCTTTAATCACTTCCATGAAAAATTCCCAATAAAAAAAGATTCTCCTTACTGCACCTTGTTAGTATTATCATAGCTTTTACTTTAGAGCTACAGCATAGCAGAAACATGACACAATCTCACAGTCTCCCTTGTAAGTACTTCACCTGGTGGCTACTCCATACATCTTCAGCTGCTAGGAGAATCTAGCACATCTTGACACAGTAGGAAACACACTACTGACTATTTCAGGATCAACACAAGCTCCAAGGCTGGAGTAACCCGATCATGCTTTTTCTTTGAAAGGAAGCTTTTTCTCTTTTTTTAGTGTAACTCCTCTCCCTCACACACCACCTCTAACACATGAAAATCCATACATCAAACATCCACCACACAACAATCCAAGCAGAAATCAAAGAAATAAAACCTACCATAAAAGCATTACATTCCTAGGTACCACCCCCTTCTCTGTTATGGTACTGTTTCTCAAATGTCGGAGGGCTTTTTGCCTGTATCACCTGACTGGTCTCAAGCTCTAACTATCCCCACCTAGGCCCTGGTGTTAACACCTGGGGCATTAATTAGGACAATTAGCCCTACCTTCTCTGGGATAATTGTCAATTTAGTTGAGCGGACACCAAAGACTCTGCATTAAAAAAAGCAAGCTGAAGCCACAAACATATTGGGTAAGGTAATCTCCAGTTACGGAAGAAGAAAATTATCCCATGCAAATTTGTTTTCTAAGGGTCTGGTTTCATAACAGAACTTGGCACTGTGAAGTTTCTGTGCAGATCAATAACAGAACAACAATGTGCTGGAGAACAATAACCCAGCAAACACCAGTAAATTCAGCCCAGACATCATCATCGCATCATTCTTGTAACACAAATTTCAGCATCCAGATGTGTCTTTGGACTATGCTCTCTTTTAAAGCACTGTTTGGGCAGTGAGGCATGTTTGGTGGACTTTCAGAGACATGGCCCATCACTGACTAGGCAGAACAGGCAACGTGTAACTTATACAGAATAAAGAGTGGAGTAATGCTGTTATCTAGTGCTACACATGCTATGGCATGCTGTCCAGGAAGCTCAATGGTGAAACAGGGTGGCTGCTTGGGAAGCTCACAAAGGGAGGACTGTGCAGTTCAGAAGGAAAGCTCAGCTTCTAGTTGATTTTTTAGGTTTTTTATCATCTATTGATGTAGCTTTATTAAATAGGTTTACATACCTCTTTCGTTGGCCTCTCTTCTTTTCCTTACTTTCCACAGTCTACATATGTGGAAGCTGCAGTGTGGAAAACAAGAACAAAAAAAGAAGAAAAGACAGGAGACTCCAAGGTGAAGGGACAGGCTCTGCCCATGCTCACGACTCTAGAGACAGACTTCTTTTTTTTTTTCCCTCTCCCCTCTCTAAAATGGTGGTCAGATGTGATCCAAGTTAAAGTCACTAAAACTCTTCAGGTTCTTCAGCAGAAAATGCAGCCAATTCAGAGTTGTCTCCTCTCACACTAACTTGCTCAAGGCGTAGCTGGTAGCCCTGAATTCTGACCAGGGAAAGGAGGTTGGCTTATATTTCTGAATAGCCCATGCTGTTCTTGCATAAGGCGGCTCCCACAGAAGCACATCTTCCTTCTACAGTTCTATTCATGAGGACATGGTGAGAAATCTGGCATGGCATATGAATGCAGCTAGTAGGATTTATAAACAGAATGAGTCTCTCAGCTTTATTGTCCTTGGTTGCAAGAGTTTAAGTCATACCCTTAACATTTGAATGCCATTTTTCTATTGCACTTCATTTGTGAGCGGGTGGTTTTGGTGTTATACAGTCTACATAAAATGAATCAGTACACAAGAAAATGCAACACCTATTATCATGTGTTTCGTAAACATCCAGCCTATGGCTTGTGTGTGCTACGCAGCACAGTTGTTATTACCAGCTAACAATGTGTTCTAAACCAACAAAATAAGTCCTACAGATCTCATTTTTGTGAATTTTAAAAACAGGGGAGCAGGATTAAGAAGAATTTGCCAGATTTCTGTGTTCTTTGTACCCGCAGAGAAGAAGGAAACCTCCAATTCTTTCACTGCAGTGAGGAGATGGTATCAGGAACAGCACTAAACAAGGCCAACCAAAGGGATCACAAGGACTTTCCTAAAGAATAACACCCTATGTATATTGTTCTCAAACAAAAACTGAGAGTCCTGACTGAAGTAATGATTACTTGCAAGTTGTGTGGTCCAGTTTCCAGCCTGCATGACAAAAGACAGCAAAAAAGCACACAGACCTATGTACACATCACAGTTTATTCCTTTCTATTATTTGATATCTGAACTAATGCCAGATGATGAATTCAGCAGGCCCTCTATGGTGAGACAGAGTATAACCTAAGTTTAAGACAGAAAAGGAAGTGACAACGTAGGATGACCATGAAAAGAAAGTTTACAATATACTGCTTTTATATAGCAATATGAGATACAAACATCAATTATCTCCATTTTCTGGATGAGAAAACAAAAAAAGCTCTGGTCTAGACCACAAAATAAATCAAGGGACTCATGCCAAATGTACCCAATTATGTCATATTCTGGTTTCTATTCATTTTATCACATTTACCCTTAGTACCTGACAATTACTGCTTTCTTTTATTCAGCTAAAGAAGTCAACAACAATAGAAAAGCATGGAGGATGTATCTGGAGCATGGTTCAACTGAAAATTTACCATGTTCATATCACGCCCCACTGCAGACCATACAGACAGGCTCAACAGCATGTCCCTGACGCTGGCCCGAGCAGTTACATTCTGAATCGTGGGACAGGGCAATTCAGGAGTCTTGTTGTCCCCCATTTAATCTTTCCAGTTGCTAGCAAACCACTGGCTAGGAATTTTCTGAGCAAGTGGTTATATTAATATCTTTGTGTTAAACAGTCCTTGATGGACTTTTCTTTCATGAGTGTATCTCATTTGCTTAGTAGGCAAATTTCCTGCTGCTTTTTTTTCATCTTGGATTAATGTCTTCTGCTGTCAATATTTGCACTGTTATGTCTAAAGAAGATTTTCTGGAACTGCAGAAAAGAGACCTCTGATAAAAATGTAAGGAAGAGACTGGTCTAAAGATCACTCCTCCTGGGCTAAACCAGTGTAGAGTGTAAGACCTCAAGACAATGGTAGATGTGTTGTCATCTCATCATGAAGATTTCAACAGATCGTAACAAGGCTGTAGTTTTGCAGTTTGTTTAACCAGATTTTTAGCATACCAATTCCCTTTTTCAAGAGCAAAGAGATGTTTACTCTGAGCCAAGAAGCATAAACTGAGTAGGTATGAAGGTGAAATGGTCTGAATTTGGGAGTCTGACTTGCAGCATGACTGCATCTGCCGCTTGGATGCTGCCTAAATAGGCCAAGATCAAGGTTGCAAAGATTGGTTTTATTCTGGTCCCTCAAAGTAAACAGTAAGGTCCAGAAATCAAAGCTCATTAAAAAATTAAGATTATCCCATGAAGTAATTTGATATTTCCACACTGCAATGCACATTGATGTGTGCATGCACACATACACACAAATTCACACTCAAAGCTATGTTATCCCCTGCATTTGTATGTTGCACCATTGCAAATATACTCTGAAAGAACATAATTGCTAGAGGAAAATAGCACTCGTTGGTGTGGACAACCTATGCTGCTGTCCCCCTTTTCTAATCAGAAAACACTGATTCACACCTACTTGCGTCACCTCCCTGCCCCTTTACCAATGAAGAAATCACCTTGCATCTCTATAATGCTTTCCTTGGCCTAATCTGCAATCCTAGGCAACCCAGCCTCCACGTAGGCAGCAAAGCCAGGGAGCTCAGCTCAGAGTTTGCCATGCTTGGTGCATGTCACATAACACAAGCAACCTCTTAATGAGCTGCTCCATGCTCTCTCCAAGTCCCAGCTGCCAGCAACAACGGAGCAAGTGCAGCCTGGCTTTTCAGGATTCCTGCCTGTTGCCCAGGAACCACACAAAGCACTGGAGATTTTAAACAGGTGCAAACAGTGCTTTTCTCCCATGCCTTGTCCTCCAGCACGTCAGACTGTACAGCTTCTGTACAGCCTCTGCAATGGCAATGCAAGAAGAACCGGAAAGCAGCAAATGAACTTTTAAAATGTGATCAGAGCTCCTCCTGATAAAGCGACACTTTTATGATATGAGAAAAACGGCTTGTAGGTGGCACTGTAAGAAGATGCAGAAAGGCTTGGTCAAGCTTGCCTTTGGGAAGACTCATTTTTCAGAAATATGCAACGGTATTATAATTCTAGGTTACACATTTTTCTAAATTTGTCAGTGTTTCTCACCTGCAAAATATTTTGTTAATGGAAGAGGTAATGTTTCAGAACACGTAATGATTCAGAACGTGTAATGAGCACCAAAAATAAATGAAAAGGGTACATTTGAAAGCTTATTTTTAAAATAATTCTATAACTGTATAGGAATTTTTAATGCTCAAAACCATCTGTCAAATAAATGTATTTACAGGCATAATATAAATCACACAGTTATCTAATTTTGTGTATGTACCAAGTGTTTACAGCCCTTTGCTTAACATTCTAATCTTGAACGTACACAGCTCAGTGCACAGGTGGTACTGTAGGTAGACAGAAAAGGTATTTCCTGACCTGAAAATCTGTAAGGCAATTTTTAACAGGTATATTAGAAAAGGCTGCAGTAACTCTAGAATGGTTTGTTTTGTCCATAATGCCTACACTGTGTTAAGGTCATCAGTACAAGTTTGTTATTAGACACATTCCCACACTGGTAATCACGCAAATTCCTGCTAATTTCAGACAGAATCTTGCCTGAATTGGAGGGGAGCAGAAATTGGTTAAGGCCATTAACCAGATGGCCATTAAGATCTGGCACTCTGCTGTTATGATCAACCACTAGTTTGGTGTCTACCTGCTACTTGGAAGTGTACTTACAAGCGCAGGCACAGGTCAAGCCTTGAGCAAGGCTCTTTCGCTGTTCGTTCAGAAATGTTACAATGCTGACAAGCACACTAAGGGCATCTGTCTAAAATGAAAATCCTCAGATAGGTTTTACCTTCCCTTTTGGATTCTGCTTTCCATTTGGATGGGAGGCTGAAAAGGCTAAAGGGTTCTCTTGTACAGACGCCAACAAAAACAAAGGTAAACTTAGAATTTTCATTAACTGTAAATTATAAGAGCAAACAGAAATAAGGATTGATGTGAGCAACAGGGAATGCTAAAGCTTCACCAAATGTAATGTGTAATGCCTCAACCCAAACATATTTTGGGATGACTGCCAAGAAGATGGGTATAAATGTGGGAGGCTTAGTAGAGTACAGTTTGAGCTAAAATGTGTAAAGTTTTCACTTGTGCTAAGGAAACATTCATATCTAGGTAAAAACAAGGCTTTATTAAAAAATCCAATTTTGCATCTAATCTAAATTTCCTTGGGCATAGCATGTAATTATGGTGGACAGTATTGTGCCTTTTGCAACCGGACTTGCCTATCCCGCATTGGCCTTTTTTAGCCATCAGCGCGTTGGCAGCAAGCGTGGGTAGTGTCCTTCCCTTATCTTCGTTCGCGAAGCCTAGCCATGATGTTTGTCATAGGTTAGGCACTAGTTGAATATTGTAAAGCCTCGAGGTGTCTTATCCAGCATTAAGTGATCGGATGTTCTCATCTAAACATGAATTGGAGTTAGTCATTAGAAACGCTTTTGACATTTGGTGGTCCGATGACACCTCTACAACTACGAGGCAGAAATGTTGGCTCTGTCTAACAAGCTTTCATATTACCTTACACCGTTATCTGCTAGATCTTTTGACACAGAATCTCCTAGTAGTGAAGAACACAGCATTCCAAACCATCAGAGCTTCTCCAGTGAAGAATAAATACAGTCTCCTGTATGCTGTTGGTGCCATAGTGGAAAGGGCATTAAATAACCTAAATAATCTCTCTTTGCTGCTAAAAATATCTCAGCAAAAAAAGGCCAACGTGGTTGAGTTTTGGTTTATCTACCGTCAGAGCTGTGCCTCAACAGTAAGAGTATGAGGTAATCAGCTAGAAGACTGGTTCATGAGCCAGGACTTAAGTTTACTTTCCATCAGATAAACAATAGACAATTCTAGTAAAGGCAAGAGGCTGGAGAGTAAAAGACTATAAATTCTAGAGAAATGTTCAACACAGGCTCATTTCTCAGCTTTTTTAAAGCTACTTTCTTCTTGAGATGATAGATCAATTCTTTCAGCAAAAAGTCTCAACAGCAGTAAAACTTCTTACCTATTTTTTCTGCATAGACTTCAGAAAGCATACACAGTAATAAAGCTCCGAGAAGCCCTTTTACTGACTACCACTTCAGCTTTATTCCTGTTATTAGTTCCAAGATCATGAACATAAATTCATGTTTCCCTATGGTAAGTGCAGGGTACATCCTTCCCTCTCTGTGCCTGAGATGATACAGCATCTGCAGCTGACAGATACAGGCAAGCTTTTGATTCCCCTTAATGAACCTCGAGCTCCACAGATGTGGAAGTATGAAGTACCTATTGACAACACAATACAGGAATCATACTGACAATACTAAACGCATCCATTACTTGGCAAATAAACATGACCCTTTGGTAAAGACATGGTGACAACAGAAACTTATCCTATCTAAAAGAATTCAAATCTCAGAAGACACTTCCTATTCATTCCATTGCTCAACATGTACATCTATTCAGCTAGGAGGACCAAAGGTGGCAAGTAACCCTAGAATATAAACACATAATGCTACTTGCCACCAGAAGCAGTGGTAAGTCCTCCATTGGTAGGAGAGACTGTGTCTTCCCTTTTGCTGGAGAATGTCTCCCTTGAGGCTAATACTGGCATGAGAACAGTGGGAACTTTTAGGAAGGACTTAAAAGTAAATGCAGCTCGGATTTGGCTTCACGGTTGCCAGTGGCAGGCAAAGACACTTCTTAGGTCGTCTAAGAACAGAAAGTACACAGTGTGCAATGGAGTTTAATGACAGTGATTCAAAAGACTCTCTTTAAACTCTAAGTAAGGATCCTAGACATTGTGGAACAGGCCAGGACTCACTGTTTCAGCAACAACCTTAGGGTAAACTTACCCTCTCTGTAAACTGAAACTTTCCTTCAAATTACACCAAGACTGTCCACCTCAGCAAAGCTTAGAGGAGTCTGAAAGAAGAGTTTATCTTTTTCTGCAGTGGCTTCTGTAAAATAAAAAACTGGATTAACCATAGTCTTCACTGGTGCCAGCAAGACCACAAAGTGTACCATCAACACTTTGCTGTAAAGTAAAAGTTATTGTAATTTTAATGAAAAATCAATTAAATATCCTGCCCCAGAAGTGCTATACCCTGACTTCAGATTTCTTATAAACTATGCCTTCTTGCATTCCTAAATAGTATCAGAATAAGAAGCATCGAACAACTTTCTATGAGATATTTACAAAACACTGGGATATTCTAAGCAGATATAAGCAAATATTATTATTCTGAATAGCACTACAAGCCGCCCTCCATCTACAGCATCATGCAGGCTGTCATTTTTGTAGTTAGGATGCATTTTGCAGCAAGACTTAACTGTTCTTTCAAGTGCACTGTACTGCTAGTTGTTGTCACAATTATTTATAACTAGGGACATCCATCTCCTACTAACCTTCTGTTCCGGTCCAACTCACAGGAAACAGTATTTGGAGGGCTGAAGTACATTTAGAAGAATTTCAACTCAATATTTCTTAGCCAGATTCTGCTCTCTGTTTTTGACTGTAACCTCAGGGAAGTTAAAGATGGTATTCAGTTTTGCTTTCTATTGTGGTGTGTGTATATAAACACTTAATTTTTATAAAAGACCAGGACAGCAAATGAAGATGTTCAGCTAAAGAAGTGCTTTTTTCAAGAGACTTGTAAAAACTTGTAAAATCACTAGTTGGGTTTCTTCTTTAGACTGTATCGTATAAGTACTGTAGCACTCTTTAGCACAGTGAAGCAGTGGAATAGTGCATGAAACACTCAATGCCAAGAAATAATCTATCCCCAGCTTAGCAGTGAATTATCCTAGAACCCTGAGGAAGTTACTTACTGTTCTGTGTTTCACTTTCCCCACCTATCAAATGGGGATAATGACACTTTGTAAAAGCACTCTAAGGTTCTTTAAAAAATATTTTATCATTTGGAAACTTGTAAAGTGCACTGGAATTTCTAAAAAACCCATCAAAAATATAGGAATAAGTACTGCTTTAAACATTTGTTGCAATATTTTAATACAAGTCATACCATTCTTACAAGTACTTTATAACATTCTCAGGTGTTTATGTGTACTATTTAAATGAATCAACTACAATTATCGTACCTCTAGCATACTGCATTTGAAGACACTACACACTTTAAGTTTAAGCTTGCAAGTGTTGGCGGAAACATGAATCTTTTCACAGACCTCAGTAAGAGATGGATGGGGTCCTGTATTTTTTCCTAAGACAGGCAACAGTCCTCTACTACATTCTCTGAAACATACAGTGATCAGGAAACCAAAAGAAAAAGAGATTAACATTGTGCCCTGCCTCCCCGACAGTCTTTTCAGCACCTACATGATACAGATGCCACAGAAGGCTCAGTCTTACTTTGAAGTGCAGGAAAATATATCTTGGTAATAGACTGAGTGTCACTCAAAGCACCCTTTGAAACTTCTTAAAAACTGCAGCTGAGCTTTGTATTTGGAGATGTTTTAATGATTCGTTTATTTTCTGTACTTTTAGAGCACAGAGGAGCAAATTCATTACATGTTTAAAATAATCTACTTTTCAGGCTTTAGATATTCAAATAGTTCTACTTCTGAAAGTTTATCCTGCTTAAATATGTACTTGTAGGTTGTAATCTAAAAGTGGCTGGACATTTATACTGTGGGTCAAATTCCAAGTCATCAGTCAGCTAGTTATGTTTTTTAAGGCAGGTATTTTACTGCAGAAGAGAACTGTTTACAAGAATGGATCACAGAGTTTTTCAAATAATCAACGCTACAGATGGGACAAAGAGTGGAAATTGTCAGGCCGAAAAGATTATTTTCTCTGGATGTTATTAACAATCTATTAACATGATAGGAGAGCTGAGGATGGCTTACAAGTTAGAGACAGCACTCATTATAAAGCAAATGCTACAACAGTTATATTACTGAAGGAGAAAAAATTTGGGTAGAATCTACAGCCATTTCATCTTTAGTAAGTATTTAATTCACTAACTTTGTAATACAGAGACAAAATTTCTATCCATCAAGTTCTTCAATCATATTTATAGCAGATAAAAATTAACAAGAATTAAGTTAGCTACATTCACCTTATCTCCAAGTTAAAAATTATCTACATATTTGAATACAGAGGCAGAAAACTGCATTTTCTTATTCTTATCAAGATTAGTATAGTACTTGAATGTAAACAGGACAGCTAGATAAGCATAAACAACAGCAATGTGTGAAATTCCCCCCATTTTTAGGTACAATTAAGAAAGCAATACCAGAAGTAGAAGCAAAAGGGAAAAATAAGGTAATCCAAATTAAAATTATGATAAGTATATATATATGTGGCCCTGAATCCATGGTAGACCTGTGAGAAGGGATCACCAACTAGAAGAAGGGGAGTGATGTGGGATACCCTCAGATGTTCAAGAGCACAAGGGGTGGAAGAGAATACAAGAGCGGGTATGTGCCCGCGCAGGTCATGTCAGAGCTTCAAATGTCTTCGGCTCAAGTGAATGTGCAGAGGGACAACCACTTCAAGCAGAACTTTTTCCTGATTAAGTCACTACCATAAATCTCAATATGTTCCCTGCCATATTGGCAGCCTGTCCCTTTTTAACTTTTAGCTGTGGGCCAGATCCTCAGCTGGTTGGCATCGCATTTTGTTGCCTTCAGTGGAGCTAAGCCAATTGATGCCATCTGAGCATCTGATATTATATTTCTGCAGCAGTTAAAAATTATACAGTGGCATTAATTACTACATAGCCGTGTCTCATAACCTCATGGCAGGGGTGGAAAGACTTCTCATTTATAATCACCAGTCAACATACAAAGTGGAAGGGTCAATTGGCATTCCAAGCTCTGTTTGATGGCTACAAAGCTACTACTATCTACTTTTATTTGATTCCACAAGACAGTGGTAGTCATTCCAAACACAGAAGACACCATTTCTCATTTTCCTATATGATTTAAATACTTAAAATTCGTTAACTCAAAGACATGTAGTAGCTATGCTATGTCCTTAAAGCACTATCGGCTATTGCATTAAAAATGCACTGGATCTGACATGCAGAAAAACAGGTAAACTGGGGCAGACAAAAATTTGTTTATCTGCGAAGCTACAGTCCCACTGCCAGCGGTGGATGCTAAGGGAAAGAACGTTCATCTGTAAGCACTCTGCTACAAACCTATAGCACGTCAGAGATACAAACTGAAAAAATCCTTGAGGTTACAGCTTCAAGTCAAAATATACCCATACTTTTATTCATAGCTGTTATGAAGAACTTTACAGCAACAGCGATGTAGCATTATTCTCCACTGCAGGATGCAGAAAAATCAGAAAATGGATGGCAGTCACCTTTCCAAGGTCCACAGAACAGTGGTGGCAGAACTCAGAACATTATCTTAGTATTTCTGTATCCATGTTCTTGCTTTCTGCTTGGGTTTTGTTGTTGTAAGGTTTTGGGTTTTTTTTTTTCCTGACAGGCCGCCCTTGCCCTGTAGAGATAACTAGGTACATTTCAACAGCCAGATGGAATAGGGGCGTTGGATTTCTGACACTGTACTTGAAAAACTTGCCTCAGACACAGACATTCTCCAATTTAGGATCTTCTTATAGAGAGGGTGGTCATTTTTTGGTTCTGCAAAGGGAGAAGTGGAGCACAGGACTCATTATGAACAACTGTACATAGTTTGGACTATCTCTTACAATGTCTTGACACTCAAGTTTATACTCTGTGTAAAAAGCCTGAATGTTCCATTTCACTGCAGAAGGAAATAACATTAATAGGAAAATTCTAACACCCAAATAAAACCATACTTCTCCCATGAAATAACACCAAAAAGTGTAGGCTGGGACTCCAAGGAACAAAGGTGGGCTCAGACACTCAGACATCCAGTAGAAGTAATGAACGCTTGCATCAACATTTTAGAGGCAGCAAAACATGTATTAACTCAAGCAGGTTACTGAAAGTTACAGTCTGTGTTTTTGAGGGAAGAGTAAATGTGGAGTTATTTTGTGGCACTGAATCTACCTTGGCCTGCCTTCATTTGCATTCCCTGCCCTTCCCAGTACTCCTCTCATATATAATTATTTCCTCATCTCCTCAGTTATTTTGCTTTAAGCACTTCATACCCCCTGGACACTCAACACTGAGATCTTACCGAACATTAAGCAACCAGATTCCCATCTTTGTCTTTACATAGCTAAAATAAAAGTAATAACCTATCAGACAAAAAAACCCATACTTACTCTCCATGCACTCATCAGAATTTGTGTGTTACAGCAGCATGCACACTCCTAACCAGCTTTCAAATGGGGGATTGGAAGTAAGACTCATTCTAGAAGTAAATGTGAAATAAATGGCCTTATGTTGGCTGAAGCACATGTCCCAAAATGCAGATAGTTTGCTGTGGATATAATGTAGCTACCTGATAATAAGCAAAGGCCAAAACATGGGAAGATAAATCCTGGCTTGACTGACTTCAACAGACGTTTTGCTTGCATGTGGACTGACCAAGAAATTCAGGGCTTTAGCCACAAGAGCAGAGCTACTGACAAACAGGAAACAAATAAAGAAGGAAAAGAGTGAGAGAATGAAACATCAGAGAAGACAACACGTGGGAGAAGGATACGAGTAAATAGGAACATTTATGGGGATGGAGACTGGAGAAGAAGCAGTGAACACATACTTATTTGTTAAAGCTTTTACAGGATGGACTCCAAGTTTCTCTGGTCAATACACAGCAGTATTTAACATGCCAAAAGATGAGTAAGCCAATCTACTTATATTAAGCAGGAAAAACTGTCTTGTTTTGGAAGAGTTTCTGTAAGCGCCTCTCTTCATCCATACCAAAATGGCAGTCTCCAACTTTCTCCCACACCCTTTCTCCACCTGTATTCATAGCTCAAAACCCCCTCTACCTCTCATCAAAACAGTTTGCTGAGGAGAAAGAACCCTTTTTTTCCCTGGCTAGCAATGGAAAAAGCAGCAGCAACCTGCCCACCTCTCAGGCTTCAGCTCAGCAAGGAATTTGTATCAGAAGACTGCTGAATTGACCCACCAATGAGCAAAATTTGCAACCAAGAAGGAAGGAGTTGTGTTTAAACCAAATTTCCTTGACGCTGCCTGTTTACATACCAGGAAGATGCCAGGATGCTGGTGAAGCGTACTCAGATTCTTTTCAAAAAATCCTGCTGTGTTGAAATGCCTTCACAGCCTTGCACTTTTGCTATTACGTTCTGATACTGCAAACAGAGGAAAACACTGGAAGCTCTACTACTGTCATTCTAGAGAACATTCCACCAGGAAGAACTTTGGATGAAGAAAAGAAATTACAGACTTTCAGAGCTGAGTGTATCTGAATTTGGCAGATAAGATCAACACTGTAAAAAAGTTTCATACCCATTACATACCCAGTAGAAAATGTAAGAAAGTTTTAAACAGACACATTCTGCCTAACTCAAAATTAAACCTGTTAAGAATATGTCTTAAATTCACATGGAGAGTATCACCCATCTTGAAAAGCCTGGCCTCCCACTTTTGTATATTACATTTGACAGAAATACGTCCATGTTCAGTCATTTTGTCTTTAATCAGTCTTAGGATCCAGCTGTTCTGATATTGATGAAAATTAAATTTTTTTTCTTCAAATATTTCATTTAACTATTAAGAAATATTAATGCTTAAATGAGATCTTCCCTTCACAAATAAAATCTCATTAAAATATCTGCCTTACTTTTCTTAAAAAAATGGATTTTCTGTGTCCAAATTTTCTAGAAATCTGTAAGTCTGTTTAGTCATCCTTACCACATGGGAAGAATTAAGTAGGGAATTTCTACCTGACAGAAATCCTGCAACTGACGAAGCTGCTATTTTTTACTTCAGTGCAAATCTTGCCTCTGTATGGATTCACAAGATTTGGCCTATGCTTTGAAGAGATTACTGGGATCCAAGTATTATTTAGATAATTGTGCTAGAATCGCAAGTGTACTCTTGGAAGAACTGATGAGGATAAGTTTGAGAAGATATCAAAGAGATCAATTATTATCACATCCAGTGGACATAAAGTGTCCAGTGGACACCAGCTGGATGGGCAGAAGATGGTAATTAATCCAGTTTAGTTTTAGTTTTAGTTTGTATGTGCTAACATACAAAGTAGAATAATTTCATTCCTCCTCAAAAGCATGGTTGGCATTTATATTCCCATTTCCTATGTAATGGAGCTTTCCTAATATTTATTATTTATCAAAAATACTTGTTTTCAATGGTTCCCTAGGAAGCCAATCTATCCAATTTCAATTTCTAATTAGAAAAAGCATGCAGCTCTTACTAAAAGGCCAAATACAGAAACACTTGCCTGAGATTCAGACAGTCCACTGTTACACGAAGCAATGTGACTAAGACTTCCCATGACACCCAGCTGACAGGTCTGTGAAAATCTGCTCAAGCACCTTGATAATAGACAGAAACAGAGGCTGTGCAGCCTTCTAACTTCCATGTCTCAAGTCTATTTCTTCATTTCCTCTCCATTGACCCCTCTATCCTCCCTTTGAAAAGATGTGGAAGGGAACCAGGAAAAAAGCAACAGCCCATAAGAGTTGTTCTAAATCCTCCTGAAGCAGCATACAGAAAAAATGACTCCTCAAAAGTGAATCCCAGGTGAAAGCTCCTTGCTGCATTTCTGTATTCCTAAAAACAAGAAGGGATACAGATGTTCTTTTTACTGGAACAACCTAGCCTCTAAACTTGTATTTACTTCAGTAAATTGCTCTTCCTTTAACCTGTGATTTTGCTAGGTAGTAATAATCGTGCACTGTTGCTCAGTGGACATCTCTTTGCATTGCTAATTATGTTGTGATGTGTATGTCATTGCAGAGTTTGGCCATATAAATCTTGGAAGTAATTTGCAGATCTGAAACTCAATTCTGATACATTTCTTCAAATCCTATGCTGTCAAAACTCAGCGAAACTGTGAAAAGGATGTACAGATAACATCTTTAATCACTGCAGCTGGGTACACAAAAAGCAGTATTACCAGAGCAGGAAAATACTGTTAATTACTTGGCATTGTTTCTTGAAGCATATTACCTGTACCTGGAAATGACACATTCCTACCTGTACATCACATCAATATTACAGGGGTAAATCTCCAGAAGAAAAGAGAAACCAAAAAAAGAAATGAAACAAACACAAAGAAGTACTCACCTGGTAGTAGCTGCAGATTTTCAACTGGCAACTTTACTCTTCCCACTCCTTTCAGCACAACCATGTACTTTGAGCATTACAAATACTAGATTTCTTCTCTAGTGTGCCCAGTAATAGAGGTTCATAAAAAGTTACAGGATAATAGTCAGTAGAAGCCAATAATAATTTTGTGTTGAAATATCCATAGAATGAGAATACCACTGTGATGGCAAATTTCCACCTTGGGTGTTAAACGCTGGTGTACTCAAGCTTCTCCTATTCCTGCAGCTTAGGCAATGCCCTGCTCAGGAAGCTCAGGGCAAGTTCGTCCTCTCCTTATTCTGGCCCTCTCCTTATTCTGGTGTGAGCTGGCTCAGCAGAAGAGACTTTTGTTCTGATATGACTCAGCCAGAAAGTACTCTGGACAGATAGACACGGAAAACAGAAAATATGCCACAAGCAGCAATCATATCATTATTATGTATTCAAATGAAAAGTGTTTACAGGATTAAGCAGTAACAGCATTGACACGATAACACGTAGCATGGCCTCATCCTGCAAGCCCCTCTCATCCAAATAACCTTAAGTGAGTGAGTGCAGTCCCTTGCAGGGATTGTAAAGTGCTGAAAACTATGAAAATGGGCAGAAAACAGATAAAAAAGCTGAAGCACACAGCAGTGATGTTATTCACTTAAAATTCTATAGAAAATAAATAGAAATTCATAAATAAAACTGTTTCTGACTTTTGATCTTGTCTGTGGGACACAAGATATGTCCCATGAGAATAAATACACTGAAGCGAAAGCAACCCCTCCCCTGATGTTTTATTATATTTCTATAATTGTCTCAATATACCAGATCAATTGCATTTGAAAATACAACTATTAAACCATAACTAGACCATCTTTGGAGCCTTTGTTTGTCAACTGCATCAAACCACAGTTCTTCTGCAGACAAGAAATCAGACTGTATTTTTACAATAATTGCAAGTCATTGCTAGGAGAAAGAGGTAGCAACAATACCCAAGGAAATAAAATAACAGACTTTTGTGCTTTCCCATCAAATCCGATAGTGGTATGGGTTTAAATCAGCCAGAGGCAGCTACGCATGAGAGATTGCACTCTGCAGGCTCTATCAGTCAGAAGTCAAGGATACACGTCCATGATTTATCATACTTTTCATGGTAATTAGCTTGAGTGCCATTTTGCTTCCAGTAGCATCACTCAACTTTCTTTTTTTAATTTGGTCTTTTTTTCTGCAAATGAATTTACATATTTCTCAGTCTCTCATCCCCTACTATGTTTTATTTATGAATATAGGCCTTCCTGATGGTAACTTTAATGTGAAGAAGGTGGTAATTAGTGTACCTATCTGCTAAATTAATCCCTTTCCCACAATGTCTGCAGAGAAGTTTAAGGTAAGTAACAGTTTACAGTCAATATTTGGTTTAATTATGCTTAATGAGGGTAACTGTCTCTGTTTACTAACTGCATCTAGGTGTGCAGCTCCTATATAAGCTTTTCTCCCAGCCTCATTCTGCACTGTTATAGTGCCACTGTGCAGGGCATGTACAGTGCTTAAGTCCATAAAACAGCTCCAGGAGAGCCAAGCAAGTAAGGCACCTGTTTCAGCACAGGTTTGGAGGGAGCAGGATGGCCTTAAAACAATGACAACTTTGTATAAGGAGAAAGTTTTACTGCCTGATATTTTAGTCTATGCAGTACGCTAGAGAAAAGAGGAAAAAAAAAGAAAGAATAGCAGACATTCCCCAAGATCCTCCTTTTAAGAAAAAAAACCAAACAGTAAAATAAAGAATTTGTTCCCAGTTTCCAAGGATCATCACTCTTACCTGTAGGAGTTACTATGTTCTTTTAGTTCATCAAAAGCTGTTAACAATTAATACCCTCAAGTTAAACAAAACTATGAAGACTTCTTGTTGTACTCACATTTCGTCTTCCAGAATTAAAAATATTCTAGAGGCAACTGAAGACATCACCAATGTTGTCTTACAACTCTATACCAGTAAAATGTCAAAAGCAAAACCTCAGAGCAAAACTGCTCTGTTTTTAGTCTCTGCGCAATGTTGTTACTTAAGTCTGCATCTTCCTAAAATGAAGGTCTAGATTTAGGTTTACTTCATTACTTTTTGACACATTTTCCTTTGTGATTTCATGTATTTATTATCCCCTTGGGAAATTCATGTGATGGGAAATTTTTTTATGCATATTTATAACTACCTATGAAAAATGCACCTTCCTAAGTCTTTGACTCCCTAGGATGCATGGATTTAGGGGGGTTTGTGTGTGTGCACAAGGGACTAAGTTTGCAGCAGAAGTGCCGAAAAACAAAGCTGTTTGATTTCCAATGAGAAATGGAAGCGGAACACACAGAGAAATTGTTCTGTGAACGCAGAGGTTAGTTCATTTGATTTTTCCAAAGCAGTAAGAAGTGAGTTCTGCATTTTGTTCACATCAGAGAAATGCGAAGTTTGCTCAGTCGTAGCTTAGGAGTTTTGTTCTTTTCATTTTCTTTTTTTGGCCTAGTGAGCACTCTGCATGAGTCCACATGTTCCCTCCTTATTTTTGCCACTGGCAAGACTTGAAGAAAAAAATATCTGTTTAAAAAATTGTTCAAAAAATTGGGAAAACCTTCAGCTAAATCATGCTTTTTTGTTTTAAAAAACACCCAAGTATTCGATTGTCAAAGTATCAGCTACTAAAGTAAGATTTTATTTAAAGGCTAAACTCTTGTAATTCTGGAAGCTATATCCAGATCAACATGCTTTGACTGTACAGGTTTCAAAATCTAAGCCAAAGTTTCTTTGTTAAGACTTATATGTATTATTCCTACTATGTGCCAGACTAACCCTAACACCCATATTATTGGATATTAGGGAAAAAGCTTCTAAAAGAGAAGTGAGATTTTGTAACTGCTGTCTTTCCCTCTCAACACTGTGTTCCAAAAAATGTCATCTAAACATGTAAATACAAGTTTAACCACTATGTAAAACTGCTAATAGCTACATAAGAAAAAATAAGATACCTGCTTTCAAAGTGACAGTATATTCTTCCTTTTGCTATTTAATACATCAATATTCAGATAACCATGGATTTCGTTAAAAGATGAAAATTATTTATATGGACATATATTCTTCAGAAAATTGGTGAGGTTTTATATCCAAGAAGGGAGTAGAAGTAGGAGTAGGAGGGGTCATTTTACTACTTGAATACAGAATTCAGCCGCTAGCTTAATTTAATGACTTAAAATACTACAAAATACTCTGATGATCTAGAAAGTTTAAACCACTCATGATTTCAAGGATATATTATGGCAATTCTAACTGGGGAATGAAAACAGCACCACTTAATACAACTGGCCAACACTGGGAGAGGGCATATTCAAGTCACTTCTCACCTGCTGCTGCCTTTCAGTTAGTCCCATAAATCAAGCCTGGGCAACTGAACATTAACCTGCTCTACTAAAGCACGGTCCTAGAGTCAGAGACAACAGGATTACCTGCAGGCCACTGATGTTCAGTGTACACAGACGTCTGTCTCCTCAAAAATCCCCAGACAGCTCTCCAGACTATAGGAAGCCTATCTCCCTGAGAGAAAGATGTGGACATTACTATGCAAACCTGTGTGACTCCCCTCCCCAGACACCTGGTTGAAACCCCTATCCCCCACCTTTCTGCAGAGCCTGTGAGGAAGGTGGGCTTGCTTAGTTGCATCAGTCTGGATAATAATGAGTTTCCTCCCATCACAGCATTGCCTCCACACATCTCTCTGCTCAGATTCAACAATTTTAACAAAGAACCTTGGGAGGATAAAGATTTTTTAAAACTAACAGCCAAATAACCAAAGTGTTATTTTTCAAACGTCCAGAGTCTGCTTCAGTAAAAATTGGGTGTTTTCCAAGATCTATGGAGGTTCAGTCACCTCAAGATGAACTAAATCTCTGCTGCTGTATAGTGTCTCAGCAAAAAGAAAGGCACTCTCCCTTGATGACCTCTGAAGTAATGATAAAGAGTCTCCAGTCTTGGTGGAGATTACCCAAGCAACATACAGACTGATGGCCTCCAGAATCTCAAGGAGGCTTAAAGCTTATATTGGAATGGCTCACTTAAAGTTTATAGCCCAGCCAAGCAGGTGGGACTGGAACATTGTGTTTTAGTCACATACCAATCAAACTGTTATAATGTAACTTACAGGAGAACTGTAAGTATCTGTAGACAAAGATACTGAGATCTTGGGGCAATCCCATCTCATAAAGAACATTTAAATACCCTATAAACACTATTGTAAAGATATTTTAATTCAGAAGACGGAAAAAGTTTCTGATCAAAGTTCTGAAAATGACCATAATTCAGATGATCAAAAAATTAAAGGAAAATTCCTTATGTAATTAAAATGCTCTATGACTGAGCAGCAACGTTTCTTGTTTCTTTACTGTTTTCTTCAATATTGATTTCCTACCAGAAGAACCACAAATTTTCAGCTATTTGTCTCTCAGAACAGCCTCTGTCTACTTTTGCTAAAGTCTCTCTGCCATCTTTAAAATATGCCTTCTGAAGGCAGAGAATTGTATAATCCCTGAAGTCCTAGGAATATCAGTAATAATGATACAGTCTTGATTCAGAACAACTGAAATGAATGGCTAAAATGGCCTCAAAGCTGTTTTTCATAGTCAGAAACTCCTAACTCATCTATGCGGCACTAAAATGTGCTGCTGCCATGTAAATGGTCCAGCCCATGCTGCTGCTGTCTCTCATTTTGTTGTCTGCTACTTTATTTGCTGGTACAGGAGGAAGAGGGGGTTGCTCTGTTCATGATCCGCATTGCTGATAACACTGAGTTATGGAGGAACACTACTCTGCTAATCATACTATTGCATAACTTCAGGTTGGTTTTGACAAAATTAATTGTTGGTTTACAAAATTAATGAGGCACATGGAGGGTGTTCAGTGGCATCATCACAACGTCACTATACAAACGTCTGATTCCACTCTAACAGGAAAATAGATGGACATCTATAGAAAGAGGGGACAGGGAGAGAAAGAGGGAGACACTGAGACAGAGAGAGAAAGAGAGAAAAGGAGAGAAATAAAGGCAGGTAAAGAAGGAGGGAGACAAAGAAAAGTATTTCAGAGTACTACTCAGTGAAAGATATCTCTATTGATCTTTGCAGGACACAACAATGTTTTGAAGTTAAAATCTTGTTCCACCAGATGGAGGATTTAACCCTCCCTTTTATAATTAGTCTCTTGCCAACCCAAGTTCTCCTCCTGTGGAAAACCATGGAAGCCAAGTGACTACTGGGTTTAAAAAAGACAACAGAATAGAAATTTAACCAGGAGGAGAAGAAAAAAAATTCACTGTCCTGAGCTACTCATTGAGAAAAATTAAATTATCCAAAACACACACCAGAGATATAAAAGATCAGTACTTTAATTAGTCTGGCCACCTGAATATTGACACCTGGACACTAAAATTGCTATTTATTTTTTCCAATGAATGTAAACTGACTCACTGGCACAGAAAAAATAACTTAATACCAAATTTTGTTCCATGTGGCAAAAAAGCCAAGGGTCACCTATACCACATCTTCTAGATATTACAAGATGATCTACACTTAAGATGAAAATCAGAATGAGTGAAAGGAAAGTTCCTCGTTGGTTTTCACCTTGGTAAAGAATACAGCTATGTACATCTGAGCAAGAACCACGGTGGTTAAATACCTTCTGAATCTCAAAAGACTTCACTGACATCTGTTCCTTCCCCATACTTTTTTACCCTCTGTGGACAGGGATGTTGCCTTTTTCGTAGAAGAGATGTCAGATCAGGGCCCTGGGAAATCAACACAAAACACTGGCCACATGATTCAAACATGTGCTTTAAGAAACAGAATTTTAACACCCTGAAACTCCACTCTTAAAGTGCCGAATAAAGAAACCTGTTGTGCCAGTGTGTTGATTAAAGAGTCAAATACTTTCACATTAATTTTCAAAAATGGTAAAGGAGGGAAGGTAAAACATTACCTCTCTCATTTTTGCCTTTAGATAGAGAAACAGGCACAGTGGCCTTGCATTGTTAGCTTTATTAGAATACCTGCTGCAC
>NW_010175265.1:203729-205117 GCF_000695765.1 Mesitornis unicolor
CGCACAGACGTGCAGGTAAACATAAATACACATGCACGAACAATACTGAACTTTGTGTTGGCAGCCAGGCTGCAGTAACCCATGTCCCCTGGGCAGCAATCAGCTATGAAGGAACAGGAAAAAACCAGTGTAATGATTATCTAGCCCAGTGGGCTATTATTCATTCCAAGTAGAGCAGCAGCAGCACAGACTGCGGTGCTGGTCACTTCTCCCTCTGAAATGCTGCTGGATACCTGGAATCAAACTCAGCACAGAAAAAACATAAAATGTAATCTCAATATAAGAAAGAAGCTGAATTTCCCCTCTTGGAGTCCTCATGTAAGGAAGACACGTGCTGCAGCAGTGATTTTCTGTTAAGCTTGATGTTGAAAGAGTATGACAGATTCCAATATCATCATTTATCAAATATGCATGCACAGGTTTTGATAAGATTAATAAAGATGTTGGTATCAGCTATAGGCAATTATTCCCTATACAGCAGCAAGTAAACATCTCTAATGGCAACAGGCAAGTTATCAATGTTGCCATGTTCAGCCATGGTGTTAGTACTGGAGCAGACGGTTAAAGTGCATCCATTTAAGTAAAAGACTAAAGCATGAGTATCCCTAGAGCCAATCAGGAAAAAATCAAAGTCATCATGGCTGTTCCTCTTCCTTTGGTGCTTTTACCCTGTAGTCTCCAGCAAGTTCCAGAAATTCTTTAAAAATTCTTTTAAATTTTTTGAATTCTTTTAAAGCAGTGCATTGAAGTTGAACATACCACAACACCCTCTTTATTTCTCTCAGTGCTACCTCAGTCAGCATTTTGCAGAGAGGCAATACACTACTGCCTGGACTTCAGCTTGAAAAAAAAACAAATTCCATCTGACTTTTTCCATTTTTCAATGATTTAACTTCATCAGTCATGGCAGAAATGACAATCAAAGATTCAGTTTTGTTGGTTTGTTGGTGTTTTTTATTTTCCAACAGAAGCATTAGCTGCTTATTTAAGAAGACCTTGAAATAAACTATTTAGCAAAAAAAAAAAAGTGAATTCTTTCTTTCAATAAACTCACTTTCCCTCTGACAGGCTTTGCTCTGTGTGTGGATTATTCTTTTACCTTAATTATTTTGAAGCGTCTCTGTTTGAGTGGGTAGGAGTTAAGTATTCACAACACCAAAGTAGGTCCTAGAATTAGTTGTTGTAAACAAAATGTTCTGCAGTTCCCCAAATCTGCACAAGTAGTACGCCTTGAGCATTTTGGAACCCTTTTCCACAAAGAGTACTTCTGGGGACCTTGAAAGCTATGGGGCCCAGATCCATAAGCATATATTATGGGACTTACACTGTACAGACAGGTCATATCTTTCTAATAATGAACACATATAAATCCTTTTCCTCATTTTGTA
>NW_010175265.1:205148-224982 GCF_000695765.1 Mesitornis unicolor
GTTGCTCTTATTTAAGTGTGGTAAGCAAAATCTCACCCGGAAGAGACTGGTATCAACTAAAGCAACTGGCCAGAAATGTTAATCTTTCATACAGAAGGATTTATTAGGACACAATGACCAAGTGATTTAAGAGAATGCTGAGACCAAGAACAACATACACAACTAGGCATGTAATCAAAACCAAATAACAATCTTTCATAATTTCTCTAATCACAGCTCTCTCTCTCACACAGACACATATACTCATGCACAGATAGAGGTATACTTAAGCTGTTATCTTTTGTTCAATGTTTTTAGCCCAGACATCTTTCTAGTTAATAGGTACACACACTAAATACAAGAAAAGCCAAAAAAGCCCTGGGAAAACTTCAGATGGAAGAGTCTGGACATAGTGATGTGCACCCACTCACAGAAAGAACAACAATCCCGGAAGAACCAGAGAAAATGCACAGGATTATCACTTTATAGGCAGTGGGCACTGTCTTGAAGAAGGATTTCAAAAACAAGCGCATCTAACATTTACAGCCCAAGCTGTATTTTCACTGACACCCTTTCTCCTATGACTGTATGCACACTCAAAAACAACCGCCCAGCAGATAAACATCCAAAGCCTTCAGGAACTTCAGTTCTCAATCTCAAGAAAAAGCTATCATCCAAAATTTTTGCTGATTCCACAGGCTTCTATTAACACATTCTAATTTAAGGACAAAAATGCAATAAAACTAAAACCAAAGAGAGTGAAACCAGTTGAAATTAAGAGCGTGCACTACTCATTCCTTCACAGATATGGAAGATGTGATGTAGGCATCTGGAAAACAAGAAGATATGTCTTCTGGTAAATCTGGTTTCATAAGTCTCTCTGCTTTCAAGTTGCATTCCTGTACTTTGTGCATACTTCCATATGGATGTATAGATGCTCCGCACTGTTGCTCGTATTTACACCCAGTATTTACAGGTAAGTCTGCAACCCTGTTCTTCCACAGAAGTAAACGAGAAAGGAATGAAAACAGTATGAAGGAAAGTAGGAAAACAATTATGCACTTACTCATCTGTAGTTGGTGGTTACATCTTAGGAACAGTGGCTTTAAAATACAAGTTGTTGTTGAGGTTTGATTTAAAAATCTCTGTCAGTTTTGACATTCAGGTGAAAGTATTGCTGCTGGCTCCAGAACAATTTGCATATCTTATCACTAAATAAAATGTCTGAGATATGCACCAATCTGATGAAATTATAAACAAGAGTCCACACAAGCCCACATGCCTTCCTGTTTGATTTCTTTCCTGTTCACTCCTCTATAATAAATTATATGATCATCTCATTCTAGTTGGAGGTTTAACTGTGTATGTAAAAAGGAAAACGATAGCAGCCTATTCTTTTCTCACTTTACAGCTGAGAACCTGACAAAATTGTGGATTCTGGGAACAAGCAGAAAAGCTTATTTTGTTACCATCTACCTCCTCTTTAATTGCCACGAAGTCGTTGGAAAATCCCATGTATTTATGTATTTTTAAAAATAATTTCCCACACTGAAAATAAATAAAAAAATGAAACTACATCTTTTTTACTACAAAAACTAATATACATGCTTAACTTTATGTCCTGCAATTAATCTCATCTACTTCAACAGGATTACTCATAGTCTGTAAGTGAAATACATGTGTAAATCCTTGCAGAATCATGGCCTGAATTGCCAACAACGTTATATGGCACAATTAAATACCTAGGTCTCAAATGGCTCTTCAGAAAGATTAGGAAAAAAAAAAACCCTTTAGGCATAGTAAGTAACAAAATCTTCTCCATGGAGTATCTATAGGAGAAACTGTATTAAGGGAGTCACCTTCCCTTGGGAGATTCACCTGTCACCAAATCCTTCTAGTAATCGACCTTCTTCTTCTACCAGTTATCACCTTCACTTACCACTCCTTTCTCACTCATCAAATACCATCCTGCCTCTCCACACATCCTCCTGCCGCTGTTGCTGTGTGACAAAGGAGATGAGAGATGCATCTTACTCCTTCTTCTTTTTTTGCGCAGTGAAGTAGGATGAAAACACAGCCTGGCCCTTACATTAACTAGCATACTAATAATCAGCTCACATGCTAATTAACAGAGCTGGGTGCACAACTAAACAATTTCACCAACTCTGCTACTTAAACTGTTCACATGCCAGCATCTCACTGAAAATTATTTGTCCAGTAAACTCTGTGGACAATCCTTAACCTATTACTGGAGTGTGTTACAAGAAGCTGCTGATCAAAACATCTAAAAAGTTGCCGAGCTCCATCTCTCCTGATGAGTAGCTTACCATCTGCTTTCTTCTGGAAATACTCACTGTATCAGAAGTCACTCTCTGTACATTATCTAGTTTTTGACTAAAATCCACAGCTTCCACAAACACTTCTGCTTGTAAATTAACTCAGTCAGAAATACTAACTAAAATGCCAGGGAAACAAAGTCAATCCCTTAAAAGTTCAAATAACTATTTGTCACAAACATTTCACCTCTACTAATGAACTGCAAAAATGAATGATAGAAAATGCAAAACTGTATTATGTTTAGCAGTTAACATTTTAATAAGGAGGAGATTAGCAATTTTTAATACCTCCAGTGCTTTGTTATATACAGTAGCACAATAACTGAATATTTTAATTGCTAATTATTTAGACCTCATTCAGTTCTCACTCAGGCAAAACTCCCATTGAGGGACTCTTGCCTGAGAAAAGAGCTACAGGATTTGTCTTACTGTAATTTGAAAAAACTTATATATCGTAAAAACTATCAAGTTATAGTGAGACAAAAATCATTAAATCCTTAGCAATATTAAACCCTACTGAAAGTCCCACTGACTCTTTATGCCAATGTTTTCATATTAAGTTAAATAGATAATTGCAGTTTACCAGTTGTAACTTACCTGTGTAATTTATGGCCAGATATGCTGGTGCTCTTGAAGAGGTTTAATAATGTTTTGAGTCTTCTTACCATATCCCTGCTTTTCTCCCGTGGGAAATCTCAGTTCAAATGCGATAAGGAAATAGCATTTCCAAGCAAATACAATATCAACACCTTCAGAAACCCAAAAACTAGCATTTGGTTTTTACCTTTTGATTTTGGCCTCCAAAAGGGTTAAGAGCAGCTCTCAACACTTCTTTCTTATGCTGCTGTAAAGAAAAAAAAAAGCTATGTTTAGGGATTTGCACACACACCACCTTGAGTTTTCATAACAGTCAAATAGCTAGGCATTCAGCAGGGGAAGTGGGTGGAATGCTGTATATATATAAACATATAGCTTATCTGAAGGAAGACAAAACAAAGTCCTACACATTCACTTTTAGCACACAGATGACGAACAAATAAGCTAAGTGTACTACAATTTCTTAGACTTCATGCTTTAAAAAAAAAAATAAATTAAAAAATCTCAGTTTTCCCATTTCATCCCTGTTAGAGTCAAAAACAAACAGGTGTCACAACCGAAGTCTTGCCACTTATGTCTGCCATTCAAACGCGTTTGCAGAAAAAGTTACAGGTAGGTACTCTAACAGGTCAGGAGTTTGAAGAGGTTCTTCTATTATTTTTCTAATTAAAAATTGTGTATAAAGTCTTCACATCTTTCAACTACAAATGGCTTTACTGACTAAAATGTTCAGAAAACTTTTCTATAGGCTGCATTTTGTAAAATGTACTAAAAGCAGATCTAGTACCATATACCAGTAATTACCAAAATGTTCAGAACTGGCTGCCCAACAACTGAGAAAAGAGTAAGCATTTCGAAGACTGCAAATAAGACTTGAGCACTCTGTGTCCAATTCAGAAGATGTTTTAGGGACCTGTTAGACAAAATTTCCAACTCCTGTTTGTGAGGTTCACTTAGACTACAATGACTGAAGCCACTCCCAGCCAGGCTTCTTGGTTCCTCACAGGAGCAGTGAGATCCCTTCATTCCCCTCCAGCGCCAACCTCCCACCAAAGACCCTGTGTCCAAAGCTGATAATCAGCTCAAATATGGCAGGACTGGGCTAACTAAGCTTACTGGTACACTTAATTCTTTGCTGGTGAGGGGTTTTAAATGCCAGCCACAGGACATTTTAACCACTGAGATTTTGACCCCTTCGTCATACTGCAGAACTGATTCAACTGTACTTATTTGCTACAGTCCTGTCTCCTCAAAGCTCAGATGAATTTTTTTTTAATCTGTGAACAGACCTGTGATTTGTTTCCAGTTAAAAGTAATCTCTTAACAGAAAAGAGCTGCTCTTTGGAGCACCCTTGCTTATCCAGAAAAAAAAAGGACACAAAGTGTTATTTTCTCAAATAAAGATGATGTAAAACCAACAGCCTTTCAGGCTTTGCATTTCGAAGCCTGACTTCCCAAAAGTTCCTGGCTACTACAGCAATGCTTCTGATGCTTTCTCAAGGACACGCTCACAATTTATTTTCATGTCTGCCGCCTTCCTCTCGTTTTCTGGGTGCTTTCTACTTCTGATCATCACAAGAAAATGATGCCTCAGCTTCAGCATATGTGGAAATTTTCCTATGGCAATCCCTCTGGCCTACGTGGGTCAGTTCTGAGCGCACACAGCATAGTCTATTCAATGGCAGCTCCCACCATTTTCAGGGGAGAAGGTTTATCTTGCCCAAACCAAGGCTGTGTAGGGTGTGCTTCAGCTTTCATAAGGTCTGCAGTACCTGAACAGACATGCTGGACGGCAACTGTTAGCATTTTCCAACGCTACACAGCCTTGGTCTGGAATGGTCTGTCAGTTCTGCGCAGACAACGAATAAAGCAAAACAGAAGGTCTAAAATACTGAGTAATGAGGAAAGGATTTTGACCTTTAAATGCTGTTAGATGTATTGCACGAGGATATGTTTGATTTAAGTGATACTGTTAGGTACGAAAATGTGCTGTTTGCCTAATGTCTACCTCATCTAACAACTGAACCACTCTGTACTTGCTGGCACACTCCGTGTTTCAGCGAGAGATGACTCTGCTGAGTGAGCCCAGTAAGAGAGAACGGTGCTGGGGAACCCGGAAGAAATGAAAAGCAGGGAAAATCAAGCGAAAAACTGATCACAAGATGGAAGAGAATATTTTCCATTTTAAATCCTCTGATCAGTCATACCCGTGGCAGTGCTTATACATTATCTCCTCAAAAAAGGATTAAACCCAAGTCAAAAGACCCAGTTTCTATTCTCTGGCCTACTGGCATTTGAAATTTTGTACAACTACCCATGTAGTAGCACTACACAGCTACCCTTTTGTCAGTTGTGATGCTTGCCAGATAGCACTATACAAGAGTCTGTATAACCGTTACGGTGACTTTTCTTTATTTTCACAGTCATTAATCAATCCTTTCTAAACGTTTGAATGCCTCATTAGTGACAATATTTCTGCCACATAATTTTAAAACTGTTTTTATATGTGATTTAAATTAATCAAACCTTACACTTGAGATGGTCATTTGTTGGACCAAGACAGCTACTAAAGCGTACCATATCCAAAATTGCAGGCCATTCCTTTTGTTTTCAATTCCAACCTCCATGTCTGCATTTCATGGTTTCACTTGGATTAACAGCTTATTGGTGATTCAGATTATATCATATCAAGTAATACCCTCTAAATCTGACATCATATGACATCAAAGAAGTGAAAAACTACGCACGCAACTCAGGAAAAAACACTATTCAGTGAACTATCACCAGATCAAGTGAAACCGAGATAAATACATTCCATTCAAGAATTTGTAAAGAACATGTCAATTTTATTTATATTTTCTCTCAAGGTTATAGAGCTTTCATGGTGGGGGGAAAAATACAGGATGATAACTGTGAGCATCTTCTCTTTTTAAGACACTATATTTAAAGAATAAATTTCAAAAAGTAAGATCAATTATATTAGCATGACTCCAGTTCAACTCCTTCCAAACACAGTCATCATACATACAAATTCAACTCTGGAAGTGAGTGGATGAAAGGAATCACTGCTTGATTAATGCTAAGAATATAGGAGCCAAAAGGATTTTAGACAATGATTCACTGTGAGACTACCAGTAAATCTCTTGGTCTCTTTTGAGATTCAGTCAACCTGGCACAAACATTGGGTAAAGTATGTCCTCAGCAAAATGGACAATGCATTACAGCAATGCTGCTAAAAAACCAAAAAAGACTTGTGTGTGAATATAATGCTTATGGAAAAGCCTAATCTGGCAAGCTTAGAGCTTGAAATCCTCTCATTTCCAGGACAGTACTTCTAGCAGCAGAACAGGTTGACTCACACAGGCTCACCACTACCCCTCAGCCTTGAACTGATGCACCATGTTGAGTGGTCAGGTTTTGTGGCTGTGTCAGCCTCTTTCATTGGACTTTCAACCACAGACCAATTATTATTAACTGTCATAATGGTTTTTTCTGATAGGGACTTTGGTCCACTGAGAACTAGAATGGAGATTGTTTTCCAGAGTCAAGCTTGTCTGTCTGGGGCAGGGCAGGGGGGGAAAGGAATCAATCAAATTACTAGAATTAAACTTCATGACAGATTCCAGAGAATTTCTGAAAGCAATGGCCCAAAGCAGACCACTGACCTGGCCTGCAAGTATAAGATAATCAACTGGAAATGAATTTGCTTTTTCACAGGAAAGGACGCTTTGTGCACGTGCAAAAAAATAAAGAAGCAAAAGTGTTACAGTATCATTCTTAATACATGAAAAAGTCTTTCAGAAAACAATTTAAGTTCTCTGCACACTTCTAAATTCTATTTGAAAAGGACTCTCTGCCCATATTTATCTCCATGAAAGACTTGGATTAACTGTCCTGGCCCAGGACAAAATGACCTTTGAAGGTAACAATCACATGATGGAGAAAGGGGAACATATGGCACACTGTCTGCTAGGTTAACCTCCTCTTAACTTCGTGTACCATAACTTTACTTAAACAGAAATCATCACCTGGAACATGAGAAGCACATGGCATTTTTAATATTAGAGGTACTCGCAATTAGGCTGTGTATTTCTTCAGAAGGAAATACCAATGCAGACAGTGAATTAAAACATGCCATGGTAACAGATGAAGACTTCAACTGTCAACAAAATCAGGCTATTAATTCTCACATAAACAGTCTTTTTAAATCTTTGATTTTTAATATACAGTCCAAAGATCACTCTCACATTTCAGCAGCTTTTGTCTTTTAATGCCAATCATTTCAACTGACTTTTCTCATTACGCTGTGCTTTCTCTCCCCTTTGGAAAAGGTGAGTGAAAATATCAAATGGTATCTTACTCTGCCAAGACCAAAGAAACAGTTCAAATGTTCAAAAAAATTAGGCAATGACTTTGCTTAAGGCAGAGAGGGAATGTGATTAGCAATGGAGTGGATCACTGCCTGGCAGGGGAGGGGAAAAAACCAAACCCAAATCCAAATCTCTTCTCATTCTGTTTCAATCTATGCTTGGGTCTAGACTATGCAAACACAAGCAAAAAATTACTGGATGGGAAACACAGAATTATTTTGCTGCTCATCACAGTTCTTTTCTGAAGCGACAGATACTGAGATTCAAGGGGAAGCTGGGAAACTACCGGCCTGCTCATTACCACTGAAAGCGAAGATGCCCTGACTGATGCCCCTGGACTGAACTATCACCTGCCACAGGATGCACTCTCACAGTGGACGGGTCCCAATGTGCCTGTGAGAGCAGCTCATGCTGCCGTTGGCCTCTCTGTAACTCCTAAGCAACAAAGATGATGTCAGATTTTACAGCCGTCAGCATACAACCTTTCACCTGTCTGTAACACACACAACAAGAAAACAGACACACGGTCTGTCTGTTACCTTATTTTTCCTTCAAATTCCTGTTCTATTTCTGAAACAGAATAAGGCCGAAACTTTCCTTTGACTGAGATGAACCAAATGTCACCTCGTAACAAAGAGAGACTCCTCTAGCCCTGGTCACTGCCACCACAAAGTAGGAACCAAAGGTGCTGCTTTTGTCTGAAAAATCATCACCACTTTTAAAAATTAATTCCCTCAAAGCACTAAAGACCAGTCTGGGAGAACGCAGAAGGGAAGCGAGAGATGACAATTCCCCATTATCTCCAGAGACTACATGTCCCTACAGATTTTGCTTCCTGTGCAACACTTAACTCCTTGATGCCTTTCGTCTCATGATCTCTTCTTTGGCAGAAGCCTCTTCAAATTTAAAAATCAGAACATGAGCCAAGGAAATAAAAATAAATAAATAAAGCTCAAGGTCTATAAAAAGTACACAAACTAACCTGCTTAATTATTAACAGGTAAACACAACAAATTCTGAATTATTTACTTAATCTTTTTCAGCTACAAATCTCAGACTTTTAGAGCATGAAATACATGCTTTATTTTAGGACACAAACCAGATATTTTATAAGACTGTGGACTTTTTTTTGGAAGTGGGGTTGTTTTGAAGAACACAGATTACTTAATAACCCCAAAATACCTTCCTCCCACTGAACCCTAGTGGAATTTTAAATACGGAAAGAGAAGTTTTAGTGTAAAGATCTTATATTCACGTGTTCCCTAGTGAATGAGCTGGCTGTTTCTGACTTGCAACTGAGTGAAAACAAGACTCCTGTGAGGCATATGCACCCTCTCCTGTTTCTGTACATCTGCTGGAAAGACGCTGGATTCAGAGGGAGAACCTGACAAAAACAGAAATTCTACAATGAACGATAAAACAGTCCCAGCTATGATCCTATTTTCTTTCTTGAATAAAGCTACTCTGCCAAAGTAAACCTTGTCTGTGCTGCAAATTAAAAAAAAAAAAAAAAAAAAAAATCAAGGCCACCACTCCCCGATGATCCAACAAGGCCCTGTTCTAGGACTGACCTCCAGCTGAGTCCATCTCTACGTTCTCCCTCCTTCTGACACATCGCTCTGCCTAACCCAGTGCTGGTCTGACACAGCTCTCCCCAGTGATACGCTGGAAACAAGGGAAGTTCCAAGCTCATTGCTGGATACAGCAGTGATATTTCTGATACCACATGCCCTTTGAAGTCTCCAGCATTCAGCGGTGTAAAACAACAGCATCCCCTCCTCAGTAACCTCAGGCCATCAGACCATCATTACCATCCAGAAATAAAGCCACACCATCATCATCATCACAGAAGAAATGTGGTTGTGAACATCACACAATTATTCTTAACTAGTTTTCCTTTGGAAATGATTCTACAATATTGCTCTTGAAGCTGTGGATTAATAAAGACATATGCATATATACTGAAGCTCTGCATATGAGACATGCCACTAAAAATCTAATGGTTCGCAAGCAAGCAGGAGACTTCACAAGAGTGTTACGATAGTATTTCACATACTATTATTCCCTCATTATTGGTACAAACACATACAAACGTGACATCTGATAACACATTTATTAATCTATTCTTAATTGCTATAATGGCCCAACATAATTGGGGATTTTTTCCTGGTTTAGATCTTAACAATTTTGTCAATATTTATGTACTATACTTTTAATGTCTATGTAAGCCTTCCAAAGGTGCAATTCAGGAGATGAGACAGTTAATCACAGAGCTGGCTTAGCCTCTAATTTAGGTGGCCTACTTATGTTAGCAACATTTTATTAGCACGTTATGCTGTATATTTAATATTTAGTACACTGTGTGAAAATGCTTTACTGCGTACTGCTCACATAAATGACTTACAAATTCTGTTTGACACAGAGAACAGTGTATAAGTAATACATGTATTTCCAAGTCTACCTAACACTACAGAAAATAAGAATAATCAGAAGACATACAGATAAAACACTAAAATGCATCTGATGATGGAGTTAAAAGCTAACTTACACATCCTTCGGTAGACAAAAGAGAGAGAATTAGGGCTATTTGCATGATGCCCATCTCTCCTTTAACTTTTGGTTTCAAATCTTCCTCTGGAAGCCTCAGCAGATGTCCAGCTGAAGGAAAAGGTGACTTTTAATTGCTGAAGTCTCACAGTGCAGACAACAGCAACAAAGCATACAGCAAATCCCCCTAAAACCTTTTATTTTGGTTTGGTTTGGTTTTGTTTGTTTGGTTTGGCTTTTCCTTGTTGGGTTTTATTTTATTTTGTTTGTTTGTTTTTGCTTTGGTTTTTTGTTTTGTTTTGTTTTGTTTTCAGATTTTTTTGTGTGTGGTTTTTTTACCAGAGCCAACAGTCAAAGTAGGATCTTTCTTTGAGTTTAAGGGTGCTTTCAGGACATTTTTCATGAGGCAGCTAAGTCAGCTATTTCCTCATGAATTATGCAGCCTTTCCAGTGTGTTCTTACCCAGTGCTAGCTGGAAGCCCCAGGGAAGGATGCCCTGTGCATATGAGCAGCAGGTGGTACCAAAGGAGAATCACTCAGCCAAATGAGATCCAAGTTTTCCTGGAAGAGCTGGAGAGCAGCTCTGAGCAGGGATCCCAGTTATCCAGCTACAGTTACGGCCATTTTGCTTGTACTGATCTTCAAAAATTACCACTGGAAAGGAGATTTTAACTTTAGTCCTTAGTTATGAGGAAAAGTATACTGGTTTTCATGCTTCCGCTCTTTACAAAGTCAATCAAAGCTACTCCAGCAGGTATTTGTAAGGGCCAGATATGGGAAAATCCTCCAGCCTCACCTGAATTAGTGAAAAGACCCGTAAGCAGTCCCAGTGCAATTCTTACCGCCTTGGAAGTGGCAGAGGAAGGGATTTAACCTATTTGCTTCAGCCAGATCCCTCTTAACTTTCAAATTATTTGAGCCACTTTAGACACAGGTGTCTCTTTTTACTACATACACTTTAAAGAAGAGTAACTTTCCCAGGGGAGAGTGTTTAGCCCTAACTGTGGCACTCTAACAAGCAAATCATTCACATTTATCAGAAAGAGGTTTTTCTGAAGATCATGTTGACAGGTGAATACATCAGCGTGAAGGAAGGATGACAACCTTCCAGGACAAGTTGTCTCCAGTTGCCTCTTGAACCTGCGATACTCCAGTTAAGGAAAAGTCCATCAAAAGGCAAGGAATCTCATTCATAATCAATACAGTTAAGCTTTTTATATTTCTTCTGCTGTGTAATTTGTCAATATATCTATAAATCCTTTTATAATGAGGGAGCTGAGACAGATGCTAAGACTTTAGCAAATACCAAACTTGTTTTCTGCAAAAATATATGATCACAGGAAGAGCATTTTTTTCTACTGGTGAAGCATTTTCAGTATTATTACAAAGAACCCTTAGTGTTTATTACAATCCCTGACAAAATATCAGTTCCAAAGCTTTTCTCAGTATCTTCAGTTGATGTTTTGTCAAGTGACATTCAAAACCATTTCTATTTTGAAAAACAAAACAAAATTGAGCCTATTTCACATTCTTTTTATTCTTGTACTTTACTGAATTTTTCAAAATAATTTCAATACATGCACAACACTTACATGGCATACCCTAAAATGCCTCACAATAGAGAAATTCAGTTCACATTTTCTCTAGGAAATAAAAAACAACAAAACAAAACACAAAGAAAAACAATCTACAAAACCTCTTAGAAAATGTATCTTTTGCCAGTTATATTCAGTGGGGGACATTAAAAATTCAATATTTGCCACTTTGCAATGACTTCTGGACACAAACCAGTTTCTTCACGCTGCAATAGGTTCTGCTACTCTAAACATAAGGAGAAGTACACACTTCTAACAATACTAGATACGACACCCACAATACAGCTCTGATCCTGATATCACTTTTTCCCTTATTTTTTCCTATAATTTCTATCATTCATTACAGATACAGTATTTATATCTTATAATGATTAATATGTAAAGATCAGTATATAGAAACCAAGTAACAAGAATGGGTCCAATTAAAAATTTATATTGTTACAAAAATAACTATTATATTAATCAGTTTGAAGACTGAGATATTCAGATCACTAGGACGTTTTTAGTTCTAACATTCATTCTGCTTTAAGGACATGAGGACAGCTGATTTAGTAAAAACCTTAGCTGAGATACACTGATATACAGTATTCAGACTAAAACCATGTTGGGAGCTATATTGCAAACTAGTAGATATCTCCATTACAAGAATATTTCATATTTTATAGAACAGATTAAGATCTGAAGGAAACAATCCAAAAGGGACTCTACAATTTTACTTGAAAACTCACCAGCAAAAGTGAATGGATAGTTGTGGATCAAACTAATCTTTGCTGTAATCTTACCAAACTCCATGAGATTCAAGGATGAATTTAACTTACTGCTTATTACATAGTAGAGCTTTTAAATTAAGAACATTTCAAATACTTTATGGAGTAAAATCTGTTTCCTGAGGTGATATCCCTCAAAACATGTGGTCCACTTGACAGTATTATTCTAATATGATCTACGTATATAACTTTTATCTAAATTTTCCTCAAACTTGCACAAAAATACCTCCACTTTTCTTCCATTTCAATGGATTATTCAGGTTTTTGCCCTCTTATGAGTTAAATGAAACTAAGCAAAGTTTCTGAAATATATCATATAATACAAAACTATGTTTTTAGGTAATAAATTATTTCTACTGCAGTAGAGTTTAGAGACTGAAGTGAGATGGATGTATTAGGCACTGCAGTGACATAGACGGAGAGACAGTCATCTCTAGAAAAAACTTTTCAGGTGCACCAGCCAAAAAGTGAAAGAGCAGGAACTACTTTTTCAAATGAGTTGGGACACACAGATTGGTGTTACTCAAGAAATCTGTGATAGCGTACAGCGCTGAACTTTTATCTCAAGTCACACTCCACTGCTTTAACAACAAAGCCTTCCTTCCTCTCTATTAATGAATATAAAGCCCACTCAAAAAAAAAATGGTGTTACATCTGCTGCATTAATTTAGCAATTCCAAACATCATGCTACTTTGCGTTTGCATAACTCAAACATCATGAATCTCAAAGCACTATAAAACAAAACCAAATAGAAATAGATTGTCCTCACTTTTCAAGTAGTAAAATAAAAACATAGAGGCATTAACGGTAAAGTCATCTCACGTAACTTTGGCCATCTAAAAGACATTGTTGCCAAGGCTGCTCCTTTCACCACTGGAACGAGGTGAACATCTCAAGAGGGTGATTCCTTCCCTCTCAGATATGAGGCTAAGTCAATCACCAGAGAAGGCTCTCCCTTTCTTCTGCCTATTCCTCCCATCTAGCCTGGATGCCTCGACTAAATGCCTCATGGATAGATGGCTGAGGCCATAATGATGGCCATCCTATCACAAAGTAGATCTCTCTTCAGTGTTCCCTTGGTACCTTTTCTAAGAGGCAAAATGGTGTTTGGCCAAGGTCTGTATGTGCTGACTGGTCTGCACACACACGGAAAGTTAGGTGCGCACTGCTAGATCTACCAGGGCACTGACAAACGGGACCAGCAGAACTCATTGCTTCTTAGCGTCCAGGCAGTCTGACAGCTGACCATCATTTCCTGAGTCACTGGCAGGCCAAACAAATGGCCACAAGTTGCTAGGACTAGCTGAGATCTGTTCTGCTCCTAGCCCAGAGTAGCAGGCCAGAAGAAATACTCAAGGTGCTACTGCAATATAAATAATGGTTATGAATAAAACTCACATCAAAATGAGATTTTTTCCGAGATGATAAAAGTCTGCTATCAGACTTTGTGCGTTCTACTATTCAGAAAAGGAAATACCTCTGAATCTCACTGAAAATTAATCTGTGGCTGAAATAACTTTTAAAAACCAGAAATGCATGTATCGTTCTCTCTGTCAACCCGGAGATGAGATTTGGGGGTCCCAAAATGCTTGACTTTTCAATGCAGATTTGCACTCATCAGAAAAATCTGGCACAATACTACATGATAGGATCTAGAAGTTTTGAAGTAACTGTGAAGTGGTATTGCAAATAGCTCTTCCAAAATGAAAACTGGTTAACACAACATTAAAGTGATGCCTCTTCCAACACTAAAACAGACAACGGGCATGAAAGATACTTTGTCTCATCTCTCCCACAAAAGAATGACTTAGACTAACAGCTTCCATTCTGTGCATAGATAATGAATTTCAGTGTTTTTGCCAAATAAAACCTGGGAAAGAGCTCTCTAAAGAAATCACAGGATTCAAATGGAATCATGTGAGAAAATACCAGTACTTTCACTCAGTCACTTTCCAAGTCCTAAAGGGATAAAGCTACAGTACCTCAAGAATCAGATATTGCAAACTCAAGCTTCTCCTCTTTCTTTAGTTACTGTCAAAAAGCACCCATTAGGTACACGTAAAAGCACTACAGTCTTGCTTTAAAACAAAGCACTGCTGTGTAGCGAATAAGCCCGAATCGTATGTGCTTATCACAAGTTAGCACGGAGCCAATAGCTAGAAGCAGTGCTCCCATGCTCACGCTTCTCAGCTTTAGCACGTCGCTCTGTTTAAAACGAAAGTAATACGCTAACAGTTCCCCAAACAGCATTTGTATCACTATTATAAATGGTTATCTGTTATCGGCAGAGAAGAATCGATACTTAATGCAGTAGCTAGAAACCAGCTCTCACTGTTCCACGGCTGAGGAGAGAGAAGGGAGAGGAACGCTAAGGAGCAGGACTCTGACCACAGATCCTGCCACCAGGAAGCAAAGCAGCAGTGAGCAGCCAAGCGGCTCATTTAGCAAAGAGCAGAAGAATCTTCCAAGGCCGAAGGAGCGGAAAGGCCTTTCCTAGGAGTAAATTTGCACTGCAGATCTTACCACCTTCTTCCATACGTGCATAATTTATTTCTTTGACCTGCCCATTCCAGAAGAGCTATGCTCAGCAAACAAGAGCTATCAAAAAACCACAGTGGCCTCAACTCTTTCTCCAGACAAGAGGGTGAGAAAACAAATAGAAAAGCTCTCAGTTAACTCAGTGATGAGTATATCCATATGCTAATAATGCTAAGGCTAATAAATCCTCCTGTGGGTACCAACCTGTCAATAACACCTTTGGACTATTTTTTAAGGGCACAAAAGTAATCTTGATACTTTGCCAGAGTAATATCTACATATCCATCTACTACTGTTAACTTTCCAAATCAGAGCAACCACCATCACGCATAGGAATTAGACTGATTTGTTAATGTTTATTTTCATGGGGAGGAAAAAGAATATCTTAACTCTGAACTTTCCACTTCTGTTAATGATTAAGAAGTTATTTAAATATTAACTTTATTAAATTAATAATTTGTATGACACTCCTAAAATTTACTTACAACACATACTAGCCAAATCTGTTTGTTGTTTTGGGGACAGGTAAATGGAGTGGGTGAAGTATTCAGACAAAACAAAACAGTTTCCAGTAGAAAGAAACATAGACTGTGTTCTATTTATCTGAGAATAACATCTATTATTTAGTGTGGAGCAAATATGTTCAGAGGCTAAATGCTCTCTTTCAAATTACAGAGGGATTTTTTGCCTCTTTCTGTTTAGTACAACATGCCTCTGATACACCCAGACAGCTCCATTTAAAAGGCAATCTTTATCAGGTGATTTTTAAAATGGGAATTACGATATGTACTACCATGAATAGCTTGGCTGTTTACTTACTGATTCTTTACCAAAGCCAATTATTTTACCAACAGACAAGATGAAATCTGTTACCAAAAAATGGCACTTATATGTTAAATTCCATCTACAGCAGAGAGTTATTTTGCTTCTAAGTCTGGTCACCTAAAAAAAGGGACAATAAATGGAAGACTGTATCATAGTTCAACAGTAATAACTGGTGCCCCAAACACTTTCCATCACAAATCTCAGTGGCAAGATTCCTACTTTACAAGTGAGAAAAACCCCATCTGAAAAACGAGTCGGGGTGAGACAAAGAACAGAAGAAAATAAAAAGCTCCTTAACTACCAGTCTTGTGCTTAGGTGATTACGTTACTGCATCTGACCCACAGACATCACATCTCCTCATTTTTTAAGGAAAAAAATAATGCATTTTAATATCGCTCTTGCACATCCACCTGCACATCCGTATTTCGATAATCCACTAGCATGACTAAAATAATCTATCACAAAGGTATCACGGCCATTCAAATCTGCAAATGAGTGTAAAATTTCAGTCTTTACAACAGTGAGTTTATCTATGTAAGCCCCTGAAAACACTGGGTATTTCTGCCCAGAAAAGTCCCTCCCCGTGCATGCACTTACATAACCCTTTCCAGTGACAAAGTCAAGAGTTAACAGCAGGATGTTGTTGAGAATAAAGCTTAACTTATGAACATGTTCAGATTGCCATTGCCCAAAAATCTGAGTAATGTTCCAGATATGTTATGTTAATCTGTTACACAAGATTGTCTGTAATGTGAATATTTTTTTAAGGAGTACTGAGGGTGGTGATGGGGGTTGGATGAAGGCAGGTGGCCAAAGTTATTACTGAATTGAAGAGGATTATTTTAATTATTATTGAACTATTAACCCTCTGCATGGTCCTATTTAGCCAGTTTCATTGTGTTTACGAGTAATATGATTTATAACCATTGTACTTGAAATTACTGTTGATCACCGAGCACTTGGGAATAAAAATAGATATTATTAGATGTGCAAAGCTCATTTGAATGCAGTTTTATGCATCGACTGGGTTTCTATCCACTAAAAAATAGCTCTTAATAATAACATATCAAGGAAAATGCAGTGAGAAATTATATTTTATGTATAATATGTGATCTGTGTATTCTAGATACACCTCATAATGAACGTGACCAAATACTGAACACGAACTGAAGAACAAACCTTTTGTGTTGATGCAAAATTTGAGTGGCAGGAAAAAAACATAACAGAAGATAAGGGTTTTCATTCACAATGCAATGTAAATTAAAAAACCATGGATACAAAAGAGTAGAAACAAGAAAGGTAATATAACAAACTTACATTTCACACTCCATCATTACAAGGATCAAAACAGGGGCATACATCTTCACTCTAGTCAGATGGCCACTATAATAATAAATTACAGTAGCTCATACAAAAAAGAAAAATATCAAGGACTCAGTTACATTTTAAATTGAAACAATGCAAACCATAAAGTCTGTGGGCCTTTTTTTTTTTCTCCAAATGAAGGGGAAAAATATGCATGGAAGTAACGTGTATCTCTATTTATGTGAACACTTTGCCTTTAACTTCACTGGAACAGCATGAAGTTCAGAGACTTCCCTTACCAAGCCTATTTTCACTCTAAATAGGTCTTCACGGTGCTGTAGCTGCAGAGCCAAAAAAAACGAGGCCAAATTTTGTATGGTCATGCTAGCGCGGTGGAAAAGCTTTTGTGAGGATTTGATGTTGTAACTGCATTTGTACATCTGGCCCCTCACAGACCTCCAAAGACTTAGACATCTATAGATACTTACAGGGATTATTAAATGGCCTGTTAGTAGAAGAGGTGGATTCAGGACACAGCCACATTTAAATTCGGTATCTGCAACTGGACTCTGACATTTTATTTGGATACTTAAAACATTAATGTTATTGTATCCTGTAGACCTATATTAACAAGTTGGATGTAACAGATGGGAGCTTTTTCAAAAAAATGTAAACAGCTCATCTGAGAGCCAGCACTTTCTATAGACAGACCTTACAGTGAAATATAGTGCTCTACTGTTTATTCCAAACACATCGTGGCACTTTAAGTAGACCACTTTATACAGTGAAGAAATGCAGTAAACATAAAAGGAACACACCTCAAGAATTTCTCTTCCCACTTTCACTAATTTTAAATAGAACATTTTCCCTCAAAATGCCTGCTTCTGACCTCTCTATCCAATGGGGGAAAAACGTAGAAAAATATTGCCCTCTATAAATCAGGGCAGATAATTTGAACCAAATCTCACTGAGTCTTCTTGCAGGGCTTCTCATTGTGCATTCTCAACATCACCACATTTCTGAATTTTACTGATTTAAATACTAGGCTCATTTTAATATTATCTATTAAACTAGACCTTACTGATTGTCTCCAATGTGAGGAGTTTTCTAAACACATACTTAGAAACATGCTCCTTAATAAAAATAAACAAACTACTTCATAAATAAGAGAAGCACAAGAAAACAGTGAGGCTTTTTTTGGAAATGGGGTTAGATTCTCTTTGGTGTTGAGTTGCATGCTTTTTCTTGCACATACATTTTAAGGGCATGTTAACAGAAACAGTTAAAAATACAGGACTGTCTACTTTCTGCATTTTTCACATTGTATATTTGCTTTAGCACAGTTGAAATTAGGAACAATAGCCACATCTGACTGCGGTTGCTTCTTGTACGAATTCTGCGATGCAGTAATAAAAGACACTGAAGTTCGGTGCTTGGAACGATAACTCTAATTATTGTAATGTTTACTACAGGACAACCCTGCCCAGAATCCTTAGCAGGAAATGGGACAGATTTCTGTTTGTGGAGAGAAACAGCAAGCCCAGTGCATCGTTAACAGCACTTGAAAACTGTCCTCTGTTATGTAGAACGAAAGATGGAAAACTGCAGCTCCTACATGGACAGAATATGCAACAGATTCCCAGACCTGTGTCTGAACAAGGGTTGGTTTTCTTTTTCCCTTGGAAAATAAGTAAAGCAAACTGTTTAAAGCAGTGCTCCCAAGAAGTTGACAGTATTATCTTAATGACTTGGTTAAATAAGTAAACAAGAAAAAAAGATCCTTGTTCACAACAGCTGGTGAAAGCAGAGCAGAGCTGCAGAATGGGAACTGCCTAAAAGTAGCACTGAATCTCCGTGGTCAGAGTCCAACTTGCACAGTCGTTTATTCAGATACTCCTCTCCTTCTATGAGTCCATAACATGCTTTTATAACATGCTTTTATAACATGGCAAGCGTGCATCAGAGAAGAAATATTCACATTTATTAAGCTTATGATAGTGTAAACACCATTAGAAGTGGTTCTGGAATGACAACCATTATTTTGCACTTCTCCATTTCCAGCTTCCTTCGTCAATTCTCTCTCATCCACTGAGCACTTCCATTTATTGTCTCAGGGCCAGATTTTCGGTACTTTCTGTTCATCTCCAGCTCTCTCTGCAGCTTTGTACAACAACCAAACTAACTCCCCTGCTGTCATCTGGGATACTTTTAACATTAACTTTGCAAAGTCCACATTCTATTACTTCAAATATTTCTGGAGTATCTATTCACTCTGTGCTTTAGAGATATCCAGACTTTAATTTACATTCTTTCAGATTTGATTTTTGCCCCAAGTCCAGTATTTTCGTAATATAACCTTTATATAAAACAAATGTTTCAGTACATGTAAAAGATTAAAGGAATGAAGGAGGTACTCGGCTGTCCTTTAATTTTACATGTGTTTAATGTTATCTTGCAGAAATGTACCCATTCTCATTCTGAATCTAATCTACAAGCTATGTTAGATGACGGTGCAAAGAGGCAGCACGTTGCCTGTTTAAAGAAACAAAATGGAGCCAGGCACAAGCACGGGATGTTCAGTCGGTAATAGTACTTGCTCACTCTCCAATACTCGGTACCTATGACTGATTTTACCCTATCCAGAGGATTAAAATCTAGAGACGATCAGGCTGGTGGCTTTTGTTTGACCTCTTACACATAGCAAGCAGCTAGATATTTCTGATCTGGGTTCAGCTACCAAACTCTTCTTCTAGTTGTGGGAGCGGAGATGAAAGCAGGCCGTTTCAATTAGGCTGGCTATAGAGATGATCTGGAGCTGTGAATTAATTGATTTAAAGACCAAGAGGGACAGCTCCTGCATAATAGAGGCCGTGGAATCTCACTCTGTAATTACAGTTAAGTTCAGCTCCAAATCCAATAGAAATCAAAGGTGACCATATCAGGCCCATCTCTAATCAAAACGGGCTCTTTCCC
>NW_010175265.1:225013-263191 GCF_000695765.1 Mesitornis unicolor
CAAAATATTCCATGTTACTTTCTATTTCAAAAAGCCATTTGGGTTTAAAATGAACCTGTGTGAAAGATCTTTATTGCTGCAAGGACAGGAACAAATTTTCCACTGGTGCATGAAAAGACCAGAACAATGGAAGTATTGGGAAGGGAAGGGGGTGGAGGGAAAGCTCTGCATTTTTGGCAGTACTCGCAGAGCATTAGTTAGGGAGTGGAGTCCTGCTGGGTCTAACCAACTGCTCAGATCCCCCGTAACATTTTACTGGCCCCCAGCTTGACACTGTACATCTCAGAGCACAGCAAAACAGCTCGTATATACATATATTTTAAAAGATGCAAAACTCTTGAGCACACAATCAAAGCAGATCAATTGCCTCTGCAATATTCTCAGAACAAAATGTTCCACCAGCAGATCTGATAAGAAGAGCCAAAAAATGGGAAACACTTGCTACCAATTTATTGCAGTCACCCATAAACTATTACTAGAACATTATGTATTGGGGTTCAAGCCAGAAAGCTATTAAAGCGGACTGCACTAGAGTCTTTCCACTATGCTACTGAAGCATTAATAAGTCCTTAGAGAATTGTGTTTATGTTGAAAGAATCATCTTATAATCAAGTTTTCACACACAAAAAATGCAACTCTTTTTAGAACTACTGTGTGTCTTTGCTCTCTCCCTCACATTGGCTAATATCTCCACAAATACAATTATTTTCTATCTTTCTGTCTGGCCCAAACCATGATGTACATATTTTGTATTCCAAGCTGGACAAATTTCAAGATACATGGTGTTAATTCAGTGTTAATGGGCATAGGAATCAGCACATCCTTCCCCACCATTGTCTCTGCCCAAGTGTCTTTCTCACTCCTTACAGTCACTCTTTGTGCAGGAAGAAAAAGAGTTAAAAGACAATGCTAAGAGGGAATCACTATTTCTTTTTTTTTAGACATATAAATAATAAGCATCCAGTGGTATTCTATGGGACTGTATTTCCAGTCCCTGTAAGAGGAAAATCTCTTAATAAATCAAAAACCTTCTTTCCCATTTAAGACACAACACTGATACTCAGCAAGATGATGATTAACACAATGATTTACTGTTTTCACCTCACGAATTGTTGTTTTCCTTTGAAAAGGTGTATGCTTTCTTTTCAGTCACATTCCCCTGATAGCACACAGGTGCAAACCATATAACAGAGCATGCCAAGTCGAATGATGGCAGTTCCTTTATCCCTGACAGCTCCTTCAAACAGTAAGTCTTGAGTTGAAAAGAACTAGGCCATCACTCCAGAAAGACTTCAGATTCTACTTGAATTAAGTACAAAAGACCTAAAACTCCAAGAAGGGAAACCAACTCCCTTGTATGAATTTATTCATATTACCCTAGGCAACTAGTTCAGTTAAGAGCTGAAAAATGTGATATTTACTGTTATTATTATTATTATCATCATCACCACAAACAGATAACTACTTCACCTGAAACCTCACTCAGAGCCCTAGAGATTGCAGGCCAGGGGAACAGTATTACATTACGACAAGCCTATGATAACATAACACCTTTTCTGATTTGCCTCTTGAACCCCTGGAATATCCTTATGATTTGAGAGATGACTAGGAGAGCACTCCTGGCTGCCAACTGACCCATAGGCTGTTCTCACTTGGCAGGAAAAGTTAAACTTCCTTGCAAACAAGGAGAATCCTCAGCAATAAAAATAACATTGCAGTGGCTGTAAGAGCCAATATTGCTATTTTGTGAACTTGTTGGACAAAGTCATTAAATTTGACCAGACGGTACTGATACACTTCACTTCAAATAGCCTGTTTTGAAGCAATGTTAAGAACTTGCAGTGCTCTGTTGTCAACGGAAATTGCAGAAACTCAGTGTCTCTCCTTTACTTAGGCATTTAGTACATAGAGAAAAACCACTGATAGCAGGTCAAATGTATCCCTTAAGTAACTTCACTCTACCCCACCATGTTTTTTATCTCTTGATTAATAACTGTGGGATACATTGCTTGCTCAGGCAGCTCATTTATGTGTAGAGCTTTTCTACTTGCTTGTGTAATTAGTAACATTCCAATCAAACTTGCAACAAAAATAATAAGAAATCATTTCTACCTGCACTAGTGCACAGGACGCCAGAGAGTGATTTTGCAGTAGATAAACAGACCACATCTACAACGAAATCTCTCTCTACGGTTTGCCTCTTCACAGCAGGATTCAGGCTCTGCTGTCATCGTGAGAGTCAATGAAATCTTCAGCTTGAGAGGTCCTTTTTGATTCTTCAAAGAACACAGAGACACGTGCTGGCATAACAACGTGTCAGTGAGCCGTTTTAAGCAAGACCCTTACTATAATGCTGAAAAACTCTCACTATGCCAGGAAGAGGAATGAAAATACTTCAGGCAGAAAAATCAACACCCTGGAAAGGCTTGGAAGCGCCCAGGTCTCCAGAGGAGATTCCATCTAGAAAGTCTGCAGCAACTGACTTACTGCACCTTCTGCTCCAGCTCCATTAGTCCATACACTTGCAAAAAAGTTGTCCACTGCTTCACTGAAACGTTTACATTAAGACAGAAGTTGGTGCCCAGGAGAAATGTCCTAGATGTTTTCTATGCTTAAAAGGCAAGATGTGCCTAATATGATTTTTCTGTAAAGGGCAAATGAAGTATGGTATTAATAAAAAATAAACTATGTTAACTTATGTTAAATCTTTCTCTCTTCTCCGAAAATACACAACTGAAAAATCCCTACCCCATCAGTTCTAATGCACAAGCAAGTCCTCTCCATCTGCCAAATATGTAGGTCATTTCAATGAGTGACAGAGACAAAGAGGCTTGATTTTAATTCATGAAATATTCCTGCTAATAGCAAAGTTATTGAGACATCTGTTAAAAGCCTGACCTGTTACAATGGGGGGATATCCAAAATGACTGAAATTTCTATTTAAATTAATGCTACACTATTTTATTGGACATTTTAAAGAGGTACTATTAACAAAAACATTATATAAATTAGAAACAGGCCAACGATAATCCTCCAGATAAAATCTGGTGCTGACTTCTAATACTATGGTATGAGCTTTTATATGCATGTGCACTATGTGTATATATTACAGTACAGCAGATATGTTACAAAAAAACCCACCAAAAAACCCCTTAAGAGTCATAGCAACCCAGTCTGAAGTTTGGCAGGGAACAGTTGGCAGACATAAAAAAAAAATGTTTCATGGCCTGTATATAATTGAACATTCTTGAAATTCTTGTAATGGAAATGTCAATACCATGGAAATCCTTGAAATGTGGACACAGACAGATAAACGTGACTGAAGCCAAACACCTCCACCCAGAATGAATAACAGGCCTTCAGACAAAAAAAATCTACATAATAATAAACTGCCCACTCAATAATACTAACAAAATTAAGTTTTTGTGCTTGGGGTAGTGGTGAGGTGAGCAGAGGGAGGTGGAAAATAGGTGACACAAGCTGTCAGGAGGACTGCACTGGAGAGGCAAAGTATGAATGGGATCTCCCCCCATCGGCACTAAGACAAAGAGAGCTGAGCACCAGGAAAGACCCTCTGACATTGTGCACAGGGCTGGCCCTTGGGTTGTAAAGAAGATAATGGCTATTCTGCTACTGTCTTCAAGAGATCAGGACCAATGACAAGCTTTCCTCTCTTTATATTAGACAATGTACTAGAAGACACATCTCACAGGAGGCGAGCGTCTCATTCTCAGAGTCTGGATGCTGCTTCAGGACATCTTCATACTCTCCTTCCTAATGGCTCGTTCCCAAAAGCCTGTGTCAGAAAGGAATGGCCAGGCTTTCCCAGGCCACAGAGACAGAAGCAAGAGTGAGCAGCAGAGGCCCCAGGTCTTTGTTGTAATTCCTAAGGAATACAACTCAGCACATAACAACTCCAAACCAAAGAGAAATCTGAACATGCAACAGCCACTCTTCTCTTTCTCCCCCTTGTCCTGGTCTCCTGACAAGATGTTCCATGCTCACACAGGTGGAAGTTGTAGGACTTTCCGCAGTATTGCCCCTGCTACGGATGCCTTGAGGACCAATGAGATACTGAAGTGCACAGCACAAAGTACATAAACAGCCAGGTATAACTGAGAAACAGTTCCTTAAAAAGCTGCCAAAAGCTTTTGAACCACATTATAGAATAAAATACAGCTCTGAAAGTTTACCAGTAGACCACTTACATGCATTTTATATTTAATTCAAGGTTTCCTTCTCCTGAATCTAAAAATGATCAATCTATTTTCATAAACAATGCCACTTTGTTTCTAAAGCAGAAAACTCAAGTAGACATCATTTTTTAAAAAGCATGGGTCAGCCAAGTTAAACTCAGTACCTATGACAAAAAATACTAGCATATGGAGAAAACATAAGGCTTAATACAAGCTCCTTTACCACTACAAGATATCGTGCATCTCCCCTCCAACATCCACTTAAGTCATACCATACAACCACTTGATATACCACCCATGTGAAATCTAGTCTTTTTTAATAAAATTAGCTAGGTAGAGATCTGGATTTTACTGTTTCTCCCAAGATGCTCTATGAGTGTTCAGAGTTTCACAAGAATGTCTGTTTCCTCCCCTCCTACAATCTATGTTTTACCACTTATTGCTTTTCCCATTTTCTGTTGCTCTGTGAGACATCAATGTACAATGTAAAATGCGTATTCCAGAGAGACAAACTGCTTCTACCAAAGGTCTATCAAACGTACAAAACATACAGATTTATTCTTCAGCATTCAGCTATAAAAGCACTACACACAGCTAACAACAGTGAGAGAGAAAAGTGATGATTTGAAGTTGCTAGTCTCCCCTTGGCAATAAAATGTTCAGCCTTGACTTCTCTACTCTCTAAATTCTGAATACTTCTCTGTGCAACTCTAATAACTTCTTAATTGTATTTCTGAATGGATTATAAGCACACCTTAACAAAGCAAAGAAAACTAGCAAACAGCACCTAGATGGGTTATAGCCGACTTTGGTAAGATCAAGGGACATTTTTGTATTATTTCATTCCTCTCTCCAAATTAATGTTCTTCTGTTGCAGATAGTGGTTTCAAGGAAAATTCTTAAAATCCCTACTTAACTAGGATCAAATTAATGTCACTGAAGAAGCATAACTGTGCCTTTGCTTGCAGCCATTATGAAATGGGCATTATGAAAAGAAAATGGGCTAAAGAGTCCAGATCTGTTCTGAAGTATGTTAATGTCTCATCAGTATTCAGTAATACTTTCTCCCCGTTGTCAAGTAAGATCCTGAATGAGGTGCAGACCTTCCTCTCAGACCACCACTGCAAACAAACAAAAAAGCACAATACTATCATGTACTTCAGGGCAGGAAGGAAGCTATGGAAAACACACTTGTGGGTCAAATTCCCTGTCAGAGAACTGCACTGCCATCTTCTCAGCCCAAGGAATGCTAACAAGCAGAATGATACTTAAGAGGTAGATTATTAACATCAGTGAAAACCTCTTAGAAAATAATGTCTTCCACTTGAAAAAAATTGCATTTGTCTGCAGTTTTTTGTACGTAATACAGTTAAAAGTAACAAAATTGAAAGATACTACTGGGAGAAAGTGTTACCCAATTTTCAGTGCATGTACACATCACAGCTTGTGTAATACAAAGATTCACTGCTCGCCCATCAAGTCAGGAGGTCCCAATCCTGTGAGCAGGTCTGTCCCTTCACACCTTGCACTCACACACAACTCAACTGGAATCACTGTTACTTCTCTACAGAGATTCTCTTCAATAAATTTCTGTAAGCTTGAGGGCTTAGTTATTTTCTCTTTTGTTTAGTAGGTCCTTCTAACTTAGTATTGGAATAAATAAAAGCAATTTACCCCGATTTTGTTTTTTCAAGAATTTTGACTACGCTGCTCATGAACAGTATAGTGGAAGCTGGGATTCTCTTTCTTGATTTAAAATATAGTCATTTTATGACTTTTTTTTTGCTTTAATACTGAAATCATTGCTCCAGAATCTTTTAGACCAGAGCTGAATTCTCCCCTTGTTCCAAAAGACTTACAGTGTCATTTTTTCCCCATTTTGGATCAGAAGAGAATCACATTCTCTTGAGTCTTTCATGAAAAGAGTAAGAGAAAACATACCTTATCTGAGACATGTGGGTCTCATGGACAAGCCTTTGCTGTCTAACTCAAAAAGAGGACTTGAACATGGTTGCTTCCCATCTCAGGTGAAGTGACTCAACCATAAGTTGAGTCATTCTAAATTATTCACAACGTTGTCGTTTGCTATAAAATGCAGGAAATTATTGCCAAAATCTGGAAAAGTCCCTTAGAAACACTGAAACCAAATGTAATCTCCACTAATGTCATATATATATAATGATTAAATATCAGTTTCTCTAGGTGATCACTTTCCCTGAAAGTGTATCTGCACACACTTGTTTGTAAGTCCTCACAGTTGGTGATGTCTTTCTGACTTCCAGTATTTTCGTTTCATAAAAGAGGACGAGAAGTTTGAGTTTCCTGTTTCCTCTCTTTTTTCACAGCCAAAAGGTGCTCCCAAGAACAGTGCCTGACCATATCCCTAAATTGCCCTCCAGGTGTCACCTGGGCAGGAAACTACAGTTCCCAACCTCGGCTGGTTCCTTTTTACAGGTAAGTTCATGGTGTATTTTTACTTAAGAAGATGTAAGGTTGAAAGGGTAAAGGTACCAAACAGACTTGTGAAGTTCAAATCTTTGTAGTGATTAGATCTTTTCTGAAGTTCCACTATACAAACAGGTTGTGTTTTAATGTATAAACACTGAAACCTCACCTCAATGCAGACAAGACTTAAGCTGATGTTCTTTGTTTTTTGCTTTTCATAAGAGTGATAGAATAGTATAAGACATTTCCCAAGTGGTTGCACTAGATGTCTCCACAATAGCCTGGCACATGTACTACGTACTAGGAGTCTGCCATAAAAAAAGAATGCTCAGTACTGCAGGGCACCAGCCATAGGCACCAGGTTCACCCAGAGGCTCTGCACATACGCTGTTACTTTTGGCTAGTGGTTATCTTACCATGCTCCAATTCCTCATCTAAGAAATGAAAATAATTGCTCTGCCTCTTCACCAGCATTGCACAACTACCCGTGCTGAAGTTCTGTTAGTAAGTATGAGGGTAAGAGGGGTATCATTCCCTGTTACTGAAGACTGAACAATTCCTGTTTAAGTCTAGCAGGTAGGGCTTTCAGTGCCAAGGGTACTTTTGTATGAAATTTATGGCATACTGATTAAAAGCTACATCATACATGCACAGAAGCTATTTTTCTTATCTGTGCCTCTCTCCCATACTTTTAGGGAACTGCAGTGAAGGGCATACTGTTAGTTTCAGTGCCCCAAAAGTTGGAGAACTTTGAGTATTATGGTAGTCACAAAATAAGCATTTAATCAGTTTCTGAAAGTAGAAAAGGTTCATAGGGAATGGAATGCAAAGAGAAAACACAGGAAGCTGGAAAGCAGCATTGAGAAAACCAGACTGAAAAGATTTAACCTGAAATATTTCTAAATTTATTTTCTTATTCGCATTTTTGAGCCCTAATATTCAAGTTAAACCTTCCAGAAGTTTCAGATAGTATTTTAAGAGCTCTGGCATACAGTCTGTCAGCCTGAATACACAGTTTTTGTCCTTTTCATTTGCTTTCCCACACCAGTACTATTGCATATATAATACCTTAAAAAAACTCCACCTAATCCATCAAGTTGGGTTTAGTTTACACAGAAAAAAGAATTAAATTATATATTTCTCTGAGCACCAGACACTCCTATTTCCAAACTCTAGACCAAAAATACAAAGTTAGACCTTAATGTGGGCTTAATGTAGAGTTAAAACTGGCTGGTTTTGGTTAAAAGCAACTACAATGAAATTTAAGAAATAAGAAAAGGTTACATGAGAAAAACCACTGGGGGTTGGATTGTGTTGGATATTTATTAAACATTTCCCAAGAAAGAACACATTTTTAGCACTTCAGACCTTCCACAGGAACCCACTAAAGAACATTCAACCTAGTCTGAGAAACAGAAATACGTCAAGAAGGAAAGCAAGCAACTATTTTCACAGGTTCTATCAAATTCTCTTTTCCCTTTCAGAGACAAGACAAATGCATATAAACAGAAATGATGTGTATGGGTCAGCATAGAAACGTCACATTTTGATTCAGCCTTACCAGGCAGATTCTCAGCAAGCATAAATCACCACAGACAATGGAGGCAGGCTGACAGCAAACATCTGATTATTTGGCTATCTACTTTGTCCTGACTGACGTTGGAAGCAGAAAGTCCACAGCAGCAAGTAGAGCTTCCATTTGCCCACAAACTCACTAGCACAGTATACGCTTCATAGCAATCAGAGAAGTCCTCAAGCCTTCATTTAACTTCAGTTGAGAATCCCCAAATGGTAGCAGACTGCCTCAGTTACATTAAAGTGAATGTGGTCACAGGCATCTTTCAAGTCAACGAGATCTCCTCCTGTTCTGCCCTCTTGATGAAAGAACGCCCCTACAAACAGTGCACAACAGAGCCAATTCTCACGTGGCACAGAAAAGAACTATTTACTATTTCACTTGAACAGGATCTTTAGTGTCATCAGCCCAGTCTTAACTGAAACTACTGAAGACATTGGGACTGTCTTCCTCTTTTGCATCAGACAGTTGGTTCCTGGTCACACAATATCTCTACAGTGACATGAAACAGTTTGAAAACCAGAGAGTAATCCAAACTCCTAATCCTATGGGGCAGAGAGAAGCTCAAATCGCCACTGCTCAGAGCTAAATGTCTCTACAGCAGACTTGTCTTGAACAGAATTAGTTGAGAAAGTACAAAGCGGAGTCACAGAGAGAGCTAACACACAAACTGCATAGAAATCAGGAGTCAGGTGTTCAAACTCACCTCCTGGCCCTCTTCCATCCAGAAGAACAAATCAGCCACAGTATACCATTTCCAAACTTTGACTGAAGTTACTTTGGCAGCTACAACTCATTTTCAAAAGTGACTTTGGGTATCTCTGACCCTAAGACAAATGAAAATGACCTCACAAGAATGCAGAGGGCATTATGTCCTAACTGGATGATCCACTACAGAAAATGGATTGGAAGAACTTCAGGCATGATTGAATCTATTATTGAAATACTGAGCTGACATTTGAAAAAGACAAAATAAATGTGTACAAATGGAGAACAATTTGAGAGTCAAGCTATTGTGAGAGAAAATTTAAGGAGGTTCAAGGTGGTTTTAATACAGGATAGGCAGATATAAGTGAATAAGAACTGACAAAGAAAACCCTTTCAAACGCAAACATCTACTAACCTGGCATATAATTTTGATCTTCTGGGACTACTGAAAAAAATCTCCACTTACTGAAAGCGGTAACAGCACTGAGCTTTCCATCTCAACTGCCCCGTATCATGCCATCCTCAATTTATCTGTCACACAGTAATCAGTTTCCAGAAAAGATCACCAAGATTTACACAAAAAAATTACTCTATTGAGTACTGTGGTTGTAAAATTCTGAGAGTGCCAGCAGGCTCAAAGATTGACAAAGCTGTGTCCCCACTGATCATCGCTGGCAAAGTAAGTTGGAAGACAAAGTTCAGCTTCTGTCTCAAATCTAACTCTACAGGAAAAAAAAAACCCACAAAACATTAACTAGCCACAAGAAGAAGTTTCAAGAGTCTTTTGACCTGGAGTTATCGTTCTGTATTCAATTCCGGTTTATGCAATGCCTTCTTCCCTCTACAGCCCAACTTTCAATTTAGTTTTGGTTTTTCTGAGGTTTTCTTAATCTCTGGAAAATGGGGTTTAAGAATAGTTACCTATTATTCTTGGTGATCAATACCATCTGTGGCAAAAGTCTAGGGAGTTAAACTGGACAGATTAGACACCGAAAAGCTTTAAAATTACCAAGAAATCAAGTGCAATGTACAGTTCTGTTGACGGGTCTGGATTAACTCTCAAAATTGGCTGATAGAAAGATGTGAGAATCTTTCCAAGAAGTTAAAACCTGTAGCTAATAAACGTAGCTGCAATATGAAAAATTAGGCTCTTCTCCCTTTAAATCACAGTCCGTAGAGGCACTGAAGTAAATCCCTTAATCTCTTTTTAAGTAGCTATTTTATCCTAACTTCCTCTGTGGTTTATACCCTCAAAGCATCTACACCACAACTCAAGAACAGCCTAGGCAAGGAGCTTCAAGTTCCTTTCCTTTAAAAAGCATCTATAATAATCATTAAAAAAAACCCCCAACAAGCAAACAAAAAAACCCAACAAAACACAAACCCAACAAAAACACTTCACCAAACCAAAAGAACCACTAACCTGAGTTTGGCTTGCCTCATATTGTAACTCTTTGTCCAAGACCATGCATCAGAAAGAAACATTCACCACTCTTAATAAACCACTATCATACTTCAACTGAGGCCTGCCAGTGATTAAAACACTGTATGTTCTAATCTTTTACAAGTACATATCAGATCACGAATCTGTTTTCCTCCTTGTAACCAATTTACAGATCAAAAAAGCAGAACAGTGATTTTAAGGCCTCAAGTCTGTATCCTTGGACAAGTTTTCTGCTTTCTTCACCACAGTATTCAGTAGAGCATTAGGCAGATCCAAGAGGATCTGTCAAGATTCAGTGCACAGCAGCCAAATTAACTTGCTCCAGGACTTCTAGCAAGTCAAGGGTGGATTGAGATGCAGACCTAGAAATCTAAATCTCTTAGTCATCTGCTGAAACTGAACAGTCCAAGAAAAATCTTTCAAAAATTTTCAAAAGAAAGGCTCAGTAATAAGTTTTAAATGACGATGCTCTTCCTTGGAGAAAGACAGAAAAGCCTATTGAAGATGTTGAACCGTGCCTTCCTCAGGCAAGGACAATTCCACAATATCATAAATCTATGCCCAACTCACTGAACAACAGCACAAAAGGTGCTGGATTACAAAGCTGAAAGTGTTCACTTAGAAAATCTTCAATTTAACGGTCACATATAGGTTTAAATGTATACGTGTGTGTGTATATATATATGCATATACAATTTTTTTACAACACACTGCATTTTCACCGAACTTTACAAACATTAACGAACTGTCATAAACTTCACCAGGGAGGGAAGTATCATTATCTACACATCACAGATGGAAAATTCCAGGCATAAGAGTTGGGTACTGCATCTAAGACCACAGAGGAAGTCCTATCGGTGCCAAGAGGAGTAGATCTTCTTTCTTAGACTCACATTCATATCATGTCTCTCGAATTGCATTCTAGACCGGTCTCCATTTGATAATAAAGGTCAGTCCTATCTTTGTTTTTATGAAGAATAAAACTGTAAATGTTGACAGCATTTACCTTGTGATCTGGATGATTCCACTAGCTCAGCAGAGGAAACACCAGTGTTACATTGAAGGTTACAAACTGAAGTGTAAGATCACCAGATTTTAAGGAATGTGCCAGAGAGGCAGATGGTTATGTAGTAATAAAAGGAGAGCATTATAAACTAACACTGCATTCTACAATCTCCTTCCTTGTTTAGACATATGCACCTTGACTATTTACTAAACCCATTGCACATCTTTACATTTCATCACCTGCATCGGCTCTGAAAATTGTTGTGTTTGTTTTTGCTTAAATAAACAGAAATCTTCACACCTGGTGCTCTCATTTAAAGTCACAACACAGATAAAGAACCACTCGTGAACTGGGAAAGGGACACTGGGTAGCTGAATTATGGGTTCCCATAACATTTCATTCTTTCGGTTAATGCATTTCTTTGAACTCCTCTGTCCTAAGTGCACAGGATATATGAGCATATCAGCACTTTCATGACAGCCCAAATCACCCACTTTCCATAGCAGTAGATTGACATGTCACGGGGAGTGTGATTAGGAGGTCGTCAGAGTACACAAAGCACCAGATTAAAGCTCAAAACCAAGACATATTTGCTCCTTTGGTTATTGAAAAAAAGATCAGCAGAGGAAGAAAAGCGCTGTTGTAATTGAAAAATACGAGGCTTAATACACTGTTGAAAATGCTTCTGTGCAAGGCTATTTCGGATATTTTTAAACCAACAGGATGTTATCTTTTTATAGCAAAAACTACACATGTATTATAATGTGGCCCCTACTTAGGTTGCTATCAGGTTGACAGACCAGCACCATTTGTTGATGCACTAAACTCTTAAAAAAGAAAGTAAGGAAAAAAAAAGGATGAGCAGAAGAATGAATACAGGTTCCCAACTTCGAGAACTTTTTGATTCTGTCTGTAGATCACGTTGCTGACCACATTACAAAAAACTGGTAATTCTTTGGATCTCCATATCTCTCTCAACTCTAGCCCACTACGACCCACCTTCTGCTTTTTTAATCCAGGAATCTGAGTCTGCCAGGTCACTATTCTTTCTGAGAAAATCCATGAGAAAGAAGGGAAGCAGGCAAGCTATTGTCCCATCCCACTGATGTCCAGGAAATGCCACCCTAGCAGCTGTCACAACAAAGGAATTTCAAAGTCACAGCATAAAAAACCCCTAACAATTGTCCTTAGTAACACTGTACTATTAATGAAAAAACTTTGAGAACCAGAATCAGCTTAAGAAGAAGGAAGAAATAAAAATTTAAAAAAAAAAAGTGTAGGCAAGGAGGTATTTGGTTGTTGGTTGTTTTTCTCTTTTTCCCTCCTTTTTGAAGGAGAGATCCAAACACCCACATTCTCCAAAATGTCCTTGATTAAAATCTTCAAAAAAGTTATCATTTATGCCACCTCTAACCTTATGTCTTCTTGCTGAAGCATTTTCAAGGAAAAATGCTTCCATCACGTCCTTGGTGCAAGTACTCAAGGATGCGCCTTTCTCATGAGCTCTGAAAATCTTACAACCCCTTGTCTCCTTGAAGGAAGTAAACGGATGTCTGCTAAACACTTAGCTTTACATAACATTTCTTCTCTCTTATTTATTAGGAAAAAAGTAATTTAGAAAGCACTTCATATTTTGAGAACACTGAATGCTTTCTTTCCTTTTCTTAGTATTTTTGGCAAAGTATGTTTTTGATTATTTAAAGATAATCTCTATTCTGAATTGCATCTGACTCACATAACCTCCGTACTTTAGAAACTACAATAAAAGTGCCATATATTAGCTATAAATGAATAGGGAGTGAGTCAGTGAATAGTTAAGGACATTCTACGGAAATGCATGAGCTGCATACTAAGTTTTTAGAAAAATATTCAATTTCATTTTAAGAATTAACAGTATAGGTTACTTGGAACAAAGAAAATGCTCCTTTTTTAATTCCCAGATGCACTGTGTTTCGTTTTCCTTATGCGTCTTTGTTTACTGTACAAAGAGACCTTTAGTGAAGTGACAGAAATACTGATGTTTCCAGAGAAAGAATAGTCACAACCTGTACATACTAAAGGATTTCTGTACTTAAGATTCTTTTTTAACTCTTTCACTGGGAATACCTCATTCTTTGGCCTTCACAAGGCCATCCTATAATATCAGCTTACAGAAACAGCTTTAGGGAAATCACATGTTTTTCTCTAGCTACTGAGTTCAAGTGTGCTTAAGTTCAGTGCCTTAAGTACTCAAAAAAAAAAGTTGATACTTCTACGTCCATATTCTCAGCAATGTCTTCATATTGAATATATTAAGAAGTTCATTAAATACTAACTGAATTTTTCCATGCGTCATTATATTTGCAGATCCACACTGGGGAGTCATGCCCCTTACCACATGCATCCCAGATCCAGTAAGTATGGTATAAACAACTAAAAAGACATCCTAAGTAGGGAACATGAGACAAACAGAGTTCTTACAGCAGAGGATTATTGCTATAAGGAGTCATAATAACTCTCATTCTATCAAACCCATAGCTACTGTCTGAAACAACTTTTTTCAAGTTCAAAATCTGACAGGGCTAGACCATTTACCACAGAGAAACCTAAGAGATTCTCCATTCCAACTAAAGCCAGAAGAGCTGACTGGACCATCATCCAAGCAGAAATTTAAACGTGATGTGGAAATATATCTGGGATAAGGCCTTGGCAATTCTGGCAGCCATAATTAGTTTCCAGGAAAGCCTTAACCACATAGGTGCTGAGCATGCTGGAGAACCCCAGCGCAAAGCCAGGAGAAATACCTCAAGCAAATCCCATGGTAAGGAATTGCTCGGTGGACCTAGAGGCGCTAAAACCAAAGGCATGCAGTGTTCTTTCCCATAGCCTCTACTGACTTGGGCTGCCCTAGGTGTTTGGAGGGAGACTGCAGGTCAAGTTCCAGCACAATCATCCAGCCACATCTTAGTTATCCCCTGGAGAGTAGGCGTGGGCAGTCAAAGACCCCCAGAAATAACAGAAGATAACAGTATGGATTAATAATTATTCTCACATTGAACAGCGGGGACTGAAGAGGACAGGCTTTTGCAGCCAGTATTCTACAGTCATAAATCAAGGTCACGTAAGAGCTCAAGGTCATGTAAGAGCTCTGGGGACAGACCAGTGACTGTCCTGGGTTGTCCAAAGCAGGGTTGGTAGAATCTCCCCTTTTTTCCACCCCTACTCATCTGTCACTACCATGCAGGGAAAGTTCAGGGTTCAAAAGAGAGTCCACCCAACTATACCTTTGGCTCAGAGCACTATTAAGCAATCCTCTCTGTTAAATGACAGCTATTGGCAGCAACTCTTTGAGATGAGTACCTAAATAAAGAACCCCTGGGCAGGATACTAGTAACAAATCTTAAATCAGCAGCTGTTTACTATACATGATAAAATAAGGATTTCCTCAAACGAGACAGGTGTGGGAGATCCTAAACTCCTTCCCACTTAATCCCCATAGCAAAAAAAAAAATAAAAAAAAAATCTGTCCACTCATACAATCACTGCAAACCTTTTCACCTCTTTTCTAATGAAGACGTACACTCTCCTGATATCTGTGCCAATATATCAGAAGGAGGAGCGAAACTTTATGAGATATAAAAATATAACTGGATTCCTTTTTGTATCATTTGCTGGTTTTATTTTTGGACTGTTTACCCACTGAGGTGACATGATCTGTAGCAACACAGCATAGCCCTGAAACCCAGCATCCCTCTCTGCAACACTTCCAACTCACTGGTGTGTCCAGACTAAAGCTAAACAACAGCTGATGGGGCAGAAGTGGATCACCCACACTCAGAAAATGAAATGCAACAGACAGAGGGATAAAAGAATTCTTACTCTTCAGGGCTTAGCTTGTAGCTGGCCACATGTGCTAGAGCGGCAAGGATGGGAAGGAAAGGCTCTTCCCAAGAGCACAACTGGGACAGGCAGCCCAGTATTTTTACTTGGGAAGGTTCACTTGGTTCTAGTGAGTCTAAGGAAGCCAGCGACTGCTTTCTATCATGTAACTTTCAGAAGACATTTTTTCAAGAGCACAAGAACTAAGTAGGTCATGGTGAAATTTCACAAGCTGTTAGCAAAGTCTGTAGGGGCTTTGCTGAAGTCCTCTCTTCTATAATAAAAAATGGCCCATCTCTTCAGCCTTCCCCCGACAGTCTTCCTTTTTATGGTCTCTGTCTGATCAAATGGTCCCTTGTTTTGCCCAGCCAGGTACTTTTACAAAACAGTAAAGGGTGCTTTTAGCAAATCAGAAGTCCTAGTTTAGCAAATTAAATGACATTTCAAAATATATCTGGCTTACCTGATGCAATTTCCCACTTCGCTTCCAGCGGTTTACAGATAATGTAGGATTACCAAAGCTGGGCGTGCTCCCAGCTTTTTATTTGGAGTACTATAAAGAATGGCATTTGGTTTGCTTTCTCCTGTACATACCAGGGAAGTAGGACCTTCTTAAACTGAGCCACTCCAGAACTGAAATATTCCAGTAACCTAATATTACTCAAGCTTAAAGGCCTATCCCCAGATGTGTGCTCAGAGTTGCTGAGCGAATTCAACACCACAAATATGAAACCACTGTACGCATGGAAAACTCTTTGATTCAACTTTTTCTTCCCAGTGAACTACAGTATGCATGCAACACTGGGTACTGCTCTGAAGTTGGAAGCAAGCACTATTTATATTGAAACAGAGAGCAAGTTTGGTCTTAACAGGAGGGATGCCAGCTTCCCAAGCTGGCACGCATGATGGTTTTGCACATAAGAAGAAAAAAAATGAGGAACAGAGGGCAGAGGAGGAAGCAAGAACTGTAGTCTGCACCCCTTCTGTCTGTATTTATTATGAGTGCAAAACCAGCTGTAAACAGTAAAGAGGTCCCTATTATGCAAAAATACCATCCCGATTAAACAGTGGTCATGACAGTTAAATAATTCTAGGTTTAAATTAGTTCATTACAATTCACTATGATGATAAAGGGCCTCCTAACTAAACTAAACTTACAGTGTAAATCCGCAGCCTTTACTAGAATGAAAAAATAGGTGTTGAGGACTCTTAAGTTGCAGGAAAAAGTCTACTGAAAAACAGTTTTTAATGTGATTGCACCAACTTACAGAGATGAAAGAACAGGGTAAAAGAATAAAGAAAACACCTAACATGCCATATCAATCCTTTGCCAGGATAGTGTAAAATTCTTCATTACATATCCTTGAGTCTTCTGCCTATATTCTGCTGGCAACAGCTTGATTCTGCCTACGCTTATCAAATGGATGGGTGCAAGTACAGCCATATGATAGAAACGGGCTGCTCCATAAAAGCAGCAGCTGAAGGCAATTTGCTGCCACCAGAACAAACCCTCCGTGCTGCCGGTCATTCTGCAGGAGCCCTCAGGAAAGGCCAGTGTGAGATGCAGAGCAGTCTGCATTACTCCACTTGGGCCACGCAGAGCCCAGTGGCTTCTGCTGAAGCCTACTTGGTGTAGGCAACTGCTCAGAAATGGATGGCATGAGACTGGTGTGCTTCTGTGTGCATGTGAGCGTGTGATCCCTGGGCTATGTGAAACTGTAGGCTTTTTACCACTTTCTTGCAGAATCCACTCCATGAATCCAGCACAGGAAATTTTTGTGATTCACACTGAAATTTTTCCTTGCTGAGTTTTACCCCTTTGAACATCTTAAAATAATTCTTTTTTTTGTCTTAATATTTTACACCCTTCAAATACTTGTAGATTGTTATCATATGTCTTAGTCATCATTTAGTCCAAACTGTACATATTAAAATCTTGTAATCTTTGCTCATATTTCAAATTCTTCAGCCTCTTAACTTCTGTTGCTCTTCTCTGAATTCTCCAATAATTTCTTGACAACTTTTTGGCAACAAAGTGGCCAGAATAATAGTGTCATGGACACCTTACGGCTGTACAGAGATAAAGAGGGAAACTTGTGCAACACCAAAATGACACAGACTCTTCCCCAAAAAACAACAAATATGTCTAATCTGTTGCCCAGGATCACTTATTTTTAGTGGCTGCATCATGAAATGCTCTGACATACACGAACAAATATTCACCCAAAAATAGTAACTTAGAGTTTAATATACTCAAATCTGTGTTTAATTAATCTTTATGTCACCTGTGAGGAAGGTAACATGGAACAGAATTTACCTGCAAAGCTGGAGAGCAAGTGGCTGAAGGGAAGACTCAAAACACGTGACCCATCAAAGAGAGGCAACACCAAAACAAAGAACCCAGTTTCTTCACCACAAACCAAATTAAGGAGCAAGTTACAATCAAAAATGTACGAAGAAAAAACCAAGGTTTTAAAAAAGGAAATATTTTCAAATAAATACAACTCTTCTAAACTCTGGAAAATTCTAACACACAAAAACTCTGCAAAATAAGACAAAGCACAGTAGCTTTCTGTGTTGTATATTTGGACAGTAGAAATATTCTTCAGATAAGTCTGTTCAAGCATGGGACTAAGATGCATATAATCTAACTATTATCTTCCTAAAAATTAGGTATCTAACTGAAGCCACCACAATCATCTCCAAAGAGCCATTAATCCCACCCTAAAACTGTAATATATTTAGGATTAATAGCTCTCGAGGTATTTCTCCTCCTCTCCACTGATAACAGAGGGAGACTAAATAGCTGTCTTAACTGTAGTCATCTTAAAAAAAAAAAATCAGTCAAGCAACTTGTATCCAAACATCATTTTTAAATGCTGGTCTCTTAAGGAATTAATGTAAGCAATTAGATTGTGCAGGCACTTTCAATCTTCTCTAGGATTTTGCAATAATTTGGTACCAAAACCAACAAGAATACAAACAAAAGGAAAAGCTTACAGATTCATATCCAGATGTTCTGCCATCTTTCCCAGTACTAAACCAAGGACTACTGAATATCTGCTTGTGTGGAAGATTTCCTTCCAGTCAAGTCTGCAAGCATTGGTGGCAACACGACAAGTTCAGTACGACAGAAATCTGTCATTGCTTTAAGATGTTGGGTTCAAGTGCTTTGAAATGGCTACTAACGAACGAACGAAGGTCTGGGGAAGAGCATTCAACCTTCATTTGGTTCATAATAGGCTGAAACAGCAAATGAGCATGAACAAAGTTAGTCAACAGAGAAGACTTACACAAAGCTGGGACACAGATTGGACAAAAAGTTTAATTTTAAAGGACAATTATAAGGAACAATATGGTTGCAACAGCACTGATCAGCAAAACTTCCAAAAACAGTACCAAGAAAAGAAAATTATGTACGAAGACAACTGAGAGAAGAACAGCAAGTCTATTAAGACATAGCTGACATGAGAGAACACTTGCCACAAGGAACTTGCAAGCTAAGAGAAATAAGTATTTTTTAAAAAGAAGAAAGACATATTCAAAACAAATAAGAAATGGAAACCAGAAGTATAGGAATAGAAATGCAGTATATTGATACTATAAACCGATTTTTAAGTCAGTAAATTCAGATTACAATGGAATTAAGTGGCTTTTAAGTGAGGCCGGGATAGTCTCCTGGACATTCCAGTTCAGGGAGGCAACAGAGGAAGAAGGCACAACACAGAGAACATAAGGAATACAAAAATATCTTGAAGGACATCAGGGCTCAAAAGTAATAACAATTTTCCAGAAGCAATGCTGAAAGAATCAGTGTTTCTCCCAGTCCTCACAGCAGAGGTAGGGATCAGGGAAGAACACAACATACTAGAGATAAATACTGGATACAGAGATACACATGGATACAGAGGGCATCATTAAGAAGAGATTTTACTTCTTTGACCATGGGAAATGCTATTAAAGACAAAAGGATGTTGACCTCATGCAAAAGGAGAAGAATGTTCAAGCACCAACTTGCTAACCTACTGGAAGGTCTTTTAACAAGGATGAAAATAGGCATGTGAAAAAAACCTAATAGCTAAGTATAAACAACAGTAACTTGGTCAGGACCTTCAAAGAGGTGAGCAAGACAGGAAACAGGTTGCTAGAAGGGGAAAGGAAAAAATAAGGATAAAATGTCTATCAGATAAGCATCTCCTGTGTCCATGTAGAAACACAAGAAGTTTGGTGATCAGAAAGATAAACTGGAAAACTGAAAATCTTAAGACATCATCAGCCTGCAACTTAATTGGTATGACAGAAATCTAATGGGCTAACTCGCATGACTGCAATAGGAATATAAAAGGCTACATGTAACATTTGTGAGAGGGATATGGAAAAGGAAAAAAAGGAGTTTTGCCTTGCAAAACAGACTGCACAAACATGATCGGAGGTCCAGAATGTATCAAGCATCAAACCTACCAAAAAACTACAGGTAGTTATTAAAGGCAAAAGAAACCAGCTCCGCCATGATGGAGAAAAACCACAATTAGTGAAGTAAGCCAAAGCACTTCCATGAAAGAGGTGGTGAAGATGGGGATTAACTACGCATATTCTGTGGCGAAAAGAATACAGCAGATCGCAGCTTTCCAGCATCTTCATAGAATGTATTTGCCCTTTATTTTTTTTTTTAATTCTGAAAGTAAAGACCAAAGTGACATTTCTTCCAGACTGGGCTCTAGCCTGTATGGATGAACACACAGAGCGGATGAGAGCGCAAGGCAGACAGCCATGAAGTTCCCAATTCTTCAGAATAGAAAGAGAGAGAAAAGCAAAATAGAATCAATGGACTTCTAGAATGTAGATTTCAACGAACTTGGAGAACTAGATAATAACAGGATAAGAAACCCTGTAGAAAGGAAGTGTCACGTACCTTGGCTTTATTTTGGCCTTTGACAATCTTATATAATATTCTTATAAGTAAGCTAGGAACAAAACAAGCATAGTTACAGTATCATACAGATGCAAAACTATTTGGATAAGGGAATCCACACAGTAATTATCAAAATACAAGACTACATCAACTGTGTTACTTCCCTGAGCTTTGTTCTATTTGACTTTTCATTAATAACCTAGACGATGGAATACAAAACATGTTTCTTGAACTTGCAGTCAACATGAACCTGGGAGGGCACTGAATGACTAAATAAAACTCAAAATTACTTTGGCAAATAAAAGAAATTGTCTAGAGGCACTAGATGAGATTCAACAGGAATATGGGTAAAGTAATGTACCTGGGCAGAAAAAACTAAAGACAAAAATATACGATGGAGATAACTCGACAGGTAGCAGTTCTTCAGAAAAGGACCTAGGGTTATCAGGAACTGTAAGTTTGATATAGATTAGCAAGATCTTGGTGAAGCAAGGAGTCAATCATCATTTTGGGGTTTATAAAAACAGGCATGCAGCCTCAAAGACACTGGAAGCAATTATTCAGCTCTACTCAATCTGGGGAAGTTTCAAGAGGTTCAATGCAGATACCATAAACAGTGTGGAAAATCTGCCAAAAATGATGACATTACCCAGATTTCCAGTACATGAAAGGCTATTGCAAATGGAATGGGACTAATTGCCAGAGGAGTAATGGCAGTGAACTGTAGCAAGAAAGATTCAGGTTAGGCAAGAGGAAAACCTTTTTTATGGCAAAAATAAAGAGGTACTAGAATAGACCACTTAAAGTGGGAATCACAACTTAACAGTCTGGAAAACTACTTGTCAGGAATAACAAAAAATACAGTTTATCCTCTTTTGGACAGGGAAGAAGACTATCGGAGTTCCTTAGGCCATTTTTATTTTTGAAGGTTCTAGGATGGCTAAGGTCACTGAAAAGCATTAAAGGAAAACCTCATAGGAGAAATAAAAACAGTTACGATGCACTGCAAAAAGATCGTATATCTTGTGAAGAGAAAATTTCAGGCCAGAAAAGGACCATCTTCGTGCTTGGATTTCAGCAGGGCATGTGTTTAAACAAGCAACCCAGGCCAGAAGTATGTGAGAGTGTCTCTTACAATCCTTCAAGATAGCCTCACTGCACCAGGACTGTCAGTCCTTTAGGTTTCAGTATGCGTTAGACACATACAAATAACTCCATCAAGTCCAGAGACTAACAGAGTATTTAGAATAGAAGCCAGTACCTGCCAGGCCTTTCAACTGGTCTGATAGCAGCAACAAGTCACAGTAAAGTGGGAGCAGCAAATGTAACTTTTTTTTCTCATTTTCTTACTATCAGGGAAAGGAAAAGGAATAAAAGGTAGGAAACACTTAGAAAGAAGCAGCAAAGGTAGTGTGCTGGAAATCAGTTGCACCCAGGGCACTGTATTCAAGCATGATTTTGTTCAAAACACATTTATCAAGACTAGACTATTGTATTAAGAGAGAAAAAATTCTAATGAAGAGTGGGTCTCGGCTATATTTATTTTTAATGTTTGCAAGCTTTACCAAAAGCAAGGAAGTTTCTTATGGCACCAGCACACTGGCAACCTTATCACCCTGTTCTGTGAAGAACCCCAGATGTGTGCAGGTGGAGGCACGTTTTGTACCGTTTCTTCTTTCCCTCCAAAACAGTCCCTGACCTTCCCATGCTTCTAATGCAGATTCGACTTGAACCACTTATTTACACAATTCACTGTCCACACCTTTCTGCCATGGCCCACCCCATGGCACTAGTTCCTGCTACATTCCCTCCCTGCTTACCTCACCTTCAAAAAACCAAGGTCCAGCTCCATCCTCTCACCCCTCTATCCTGCTCCTTGCTCACCTACCCCCATGATCCCTGCCTTGGGTCTCCTGCCCAGTCTTGAAGAGGAAGTGCAGACTCTGACATGGACAATGTTTTGGCAGCAGCTGCTGGGAGAGGAGCAGGCTGGGTTACCACTGTCGACACAAACAAGTTACCACCTGCCAAATGACTTGCCTTAAGCACTGTTCAATTAACCAAGGAAGGAAGTTTATCATGTGGTCAGATGAAAATCTCCATGTAGGCAGGGCTGGGAGCTCCTAGCTAGTTGAGTGGCTCAAGTACCTCAACGGATTACTTCAGTCTGTAGCAAGAATAGAAAAAAAAAAAGGACTGCAGAGAAATTACTTCCCAAATGAGATTTCAGAGCTTTCAGGCTCCCTAGAAGACAGGCACCTCAGCTCATAGAATCACACAGAATCATTAAGGTTGGAAGAGACCTCTAAGATCATCAAGTCCAACTGTCAACCTAACACCACCATGCCCACTAAACCATGTCCTGAAGTGCCACATCCACGCAATTCTTAAACACCTCCAGAGACAGTGACTCTACCACCTCCCTGAGCAGCCTGTTCCAGTGCTTGACCACTCTTTCAGTAAAGAAATTTTTCCTAATCTCCAATCTAAACCTCCTGTGGCGCCACTTGACGCCATTTCCTCTTGTCCTATCACTAGTTACCGGGAAGAAGAGACCAACACCCACCTCACTGCAACCTCCTTTCAGGTAGCTGTAGAGAGAGATAAGGTCTCCCCTCGCTTTCCTTTTTTCCAAACTAAACAACTCCAGATCTCTCAGCCACTCCTCATAAAGAGTTAGTCCAATGCATAAGACTTCACACTTTAGCTGGGCTGTAGCTCCAGATAATATGCCTGCTGGCAGATCTCTTTCAGCTCAGGACCTCACTCAGAGGCATAAAGCCTTACAGACACTGCTAAGCACCATGATTTCTATCTGATTCCCAGGATCACATGCAGAAGACACAGCTGGCAAGCAGGGTGGCCCAATGTATCTGGAAGAGAGGTGCTCAGAGGAGTACAGAAGAGATGCTGCTGTGCCACACCTGCCAACGTATGAATTGCAAACACCACAGCTGAAAACCGTAATGTGAAGAGTGATCGAATGAGCCAGTTGCAAAGATAACATACAGAGCCTAGCAGATCTGAAAGTCCTTCATGTAAAAGAACACAAAGGCTCTTCCCATCAAATAAATTCTACCTGCTTGACAGAGAGTTATATAATACCAATCCTATCTTAAAGAGAGGTAAATTGAGGCAATAGATACATAGTACCTTACTTCAGGAAAAACAGGGTGCTTGCAGTTTTTATTGAATCACTGAGAGAGCAAGATTAAGTTTTAACATTTTTCAAAGAAAGTGAACTGTTACTCCAACTCATTATCCAAACACTTCTTATACACTCAAGACTCTTTCCAAATGCACTACTTGTAAACATAGGCATAAGTGTAGGAGTTAGCACATACATAAACTATTTTGTATACTTCTGTGATGAGTGCAGCTAACCTTGAAGCCATTGGAATTCTGCTAATGACAGGACACACATGTCCACCAGATAACAAAACTGAGATATCAGGAAACAAACTCATGCCATAGTGATTCACGTTTCTGACCCCATCTAGTTGCTCAGTGCTGTCTGCTTCTACATTACTTGAAGCCTCAAACAGCCAAACATCTTTCCAAATATCTACACACAAAACTTCAGAAAAATTAAGCTATTTCCTTTCACGTGTGAATCAACCTGTAGATTGCATGATATCAGCTGTAAAGTAACACAGACCTAGAGCTTATTAAAAAAAAGGGGGAAAAAAAGAATTAACTTTTATATGGCTAGTATGAATATACATTACTACATCAAACAGAACACTAATAGAGTAGAAAACCTACACCTACATTGTTCAAAGATTTGGCCAATTATCCCTTGGCAGAGTAAGGTGGGAAATTCCTCCGTAGCTAGGTTTTTCCATACTTGTTCATGAGAAGACTTTCCTTACCTACCTCAGAGGTTTCTGACACTTTCAGAAGCAGAGATGACTGAATGATGTGAATAACTTGATTACTTCAACAGTTCCTGTCTTCCTACAGATATCCATATTTTTTACTTTCATGTAAATACCATACACTGCAATTATACAGCTTTTTAAATAACATTTTTTGACATAAATGTCACACCAGTTACCTGGAAATTCTAAGTTCATCTACACCCAAGAGCCATCTTGGCCAATGTTTTCAAACCTAGTGTCTAAAACTGCTCTTCTAAATCCATATGGTACTAGAGGTTCTCTGCACCCAGCAGCTTCATCAGGTGTTGCCAGGTATTAAGCACTTTTGAAACAGTAGCTACTTATTCAGATACATAAATATCGAATTGGGCAAGTAAGAGGAGATAATCAGCTCTTCTAAAGCTTGACAGGTTTAGGATGTATATTTTCCATCTTCAGATCATACAAGAAACCCCTGAGACCAGTTAGCACACTTGAAGAAACACCCTCTCTTTGAGGCTAGCAGGGAACTATCTCCAGTGAAGCTTTCAACTAGACTGCTTACCTTTTCTGCTTGTCTGATAGAGCTAGAACCTACAGATATTTTTAAAATCCAGCCTTATGCAGAGGGTTTTCACTGTGCCAATCCAGTGTTGTTAAGCATGGAGATTTTATCAACTAACTCACAATCAGTTTGTCAATTATGAACTTTATGAATTAATAGCGTTTTAAACTTTTATGTGTACTTAGGAACAAAGTCAAATTAAACAAGTGTAATACGAGTAACGCTGGCAAACATAGTCTAAAACATTCTTCAGGACACAATCTCAACATTCAATTATGAGTTCCTATTTTCACACTGTGCACGGACATCTTTGAGAGAAAATGGGTTTCTCTCAAGGTAGCTTGTCATTGCTACGACCACCATATTCTGTTCTGCCATCACAACTGAAAAAACAACCCCCAAACCTTCTTTCTAATCTTTGAACTAGTCCTACACCAGAATAGCCAAACGCAAGTAGAGCGGCTAGTTGGCAAGCAGAAACAGAACTTGTGAATATACTTGCTTTTCTTGTTTTAATTCCAGAATTCGTTGCTAATACATGGTATCTCAACATTTGGTATGTTTTATTCCCAAATATTGGAGCTTACGCATGTAGAAACTGACTGTAACAGAAAGCCATCCTCGGTATCTGTGGACACTCCAACACAGCAAATCAATGGCATCCAAGGAGAGGCAAGCCAACCAGTACTCTGTCAAGAATATTGCAATAGTTGGTGTTATGATATTTTTCTCAGGGCAAAGAAGCTATTGAAAGTTGTTTTGTTCTGGATGCCCAGTACAGAATGAATTGCTTGGGATAGTTTATCTGTCTCTTAAGCCAAGTCTGCATGGGGATGTTGAGAAAGCTAAGGCAAATCAACGAAAGGTCTGATACCAATATGCATACATTCAGTTATCCTGAAGCTGTGAGTAGATGCTCTAATTCAACAGCAAAGCTCCTTTTTCAGTTAAGCTACATTAGTCTAAGACTAATTTACTCCTGAATTAAAGCAGTCCCTCTAGGATTCACCACAACTCATTTTTGCATACTGACTTCATGCATTTAGCCAATTTGCCTCAGCTCTTCCTGAGTTGTCCAAGACTTACGGAGTTTTTAGTCTATAGTGGGAGCTTGGCTACTTCATCTCTGACGTTGAGAGCATCAAACTGAGTGCTTTATTCAACATTTTCTATGTAGAACACAGAAAAACTAAAGAGGAAGTCCTCACACTGTTAGCTGCTTCCTGCTCCAAAGTGAAAATTCAATGGTTTTGGAGTTTACCATTACCTTGCTCCTACTCTCATTCTTCGACTTCGTGGAAGCCACTTTTGGGAACTGGCATGTTAACATAGAGGAAACAAGCAGAAACAGGCAATGAAAAAAAGGCAAGATGATACTAACACCAAACTGAGATTTGAACTGTCACATCATCTTCTCTAAAGACTTCAAACCATGTCAAATCTCTATCTACTGACACTGGATTTGTTCAACATGATTCGGAAATGGCGATCATATTGTAATGTTCTACCATGTATCATTGCAATTACTCTTGTAGTACCTCAGCACTTTCTGGAAATTAACCATATTCCATTAATTCAATATTAATTTAATTCAATACTAATCCTAAACTGGGACTGATATTTCTCAAAAGATTCCAAGAAAATTATCTATAGAAAGGATCAATTATTTTTAAAGCAAATAATTGCTTCCCTGCAGCAAGAGCTCAGACTACCATGTCATTTAAGTCGAAATTTAAAGCACTTCTCAAACCATAAGCACTTAGGTGTCCTTGTTACATTCAGAGTCATTAAAACTTACCTGGACACTGGCAGCAATTGGGCAATACTTTGTTTTGGCCTTACTGCATGGATGTTCAGGTTTCAGCGTCGCTTTGCGTGCACTCGCACAGACACACTTAAGTGCACACACGTGCAGATGATATCCCAAGGTATCTCAGAAAATTAACATTCTCGTATTAAGTTCATTGATTGAGCTTTCTGAATGGTAAACTAGAGTTAGAGGCCCTACTATACAGCAGCTGGCTGGAAGGAGTGTTTAGAGGAATAAACAAATATACATAATGCCTGATGTTTCTTTTCCCCAAAATAAATTTATTCATTAGAAATGAACTGTCACATCATCATCTTTAGAGACTTCAAATCACGTCAAAGCTGTATCCACTGACACTGGGTTTTGTTCAGCACGATTTGGAAGCTGCAATCTTATCCCTATGTTCTATAATTTCTCACTGCAACTACTGTTGTGGTACCTCAGTACTTTCTGGAAATGAACCATATTTCAGGAAATCAAATGTAGCTCTAACATTCTAAAACACCACTCAAGCCAGGTGCCACCAAAATAAAGAAGTGGGTAGTATGCAACATGTGATGCACTTTGGAGTATGGACTTTTTAAACTTGGGCTTCTAAATGTGGATGTTTTTGAAACAGAATATTTAACCTCTCAGTGTCAATAAAAAAAAGTAATCTCAGTCCGAAAGTGACTTGTGTAGCACTTTTTAACATTTTGATATATCCTATTACTCAAATTAACAACAATAATAAGTATGCAAATGAAAGTAAAGCCCTCTGGACAGTATTTTCACTGATTTGCTGGAGAGAAGGACCCCTAGTGTCCAGCTGGATTTTAGCCAGCCTGGGGTCTGGTGACTACACAGCAACCAAGATGAAAAAACATCTTAGGTTGTAAAATATTTCCTGCAAACACTTTCCCATCTCTCTTATTTGGAAAATGACTGATTAAAAGAAAAAAAAAATGTGTACACTTCTGCTTTCTTAAATCAATTACTTCACAATATTATCAAGGTACCATGTGATCATCTGGACTCTGAGGATTCATCATTACTGATGAGCAGGAATATGCCTTGGCATAATAGTTTCAGTGGTTGATTATGCATTGCAGACATCTATAGATAAACATCTCTATTTGTGAAAAATGAGCACTGTCTCCGAGAGCAGTTTCTGATGAGACTTTAAAAGCAGCATCAAAAAAATGTAATGCGAGAAGGATGAGGCTGCCCAGCTCTGTTATATAGTAGTATTGCTTTCTAAGAGGAAAAAAAATATGCACCATTCCTTATGATCAGGGTTTTACTCATTTATTTGGCTAATCATTCAAATGGCTAAACAGACCTCTAATTTGAAAATAAAAACCGACTGATGCAATCACAAGCAAGTTCTGAAATTGTGATTTATAAAAAAGAGGGGAAATCTTGTTCTAAGCCAAAACACACACACAGTTACCTTTTTCTAATCAGAGCATTCATTTCTCCTCATTATGATCTCACAAGCACATTAAAATCTTATTAACATTAATTACTTCTGAGCGTCTATGCATGAGCAGCGACAGGCTTGCGTGCGCGCGCGTGTGTGTGTATGTGTGTGTGTGTGTCTCTGGATCATATCTACATTTATATACCTTGCTGCACTTTGCTTATAAAACATGTGAAAATATTGCTGCTAACACCAATTAGCTAATTTCACACACACAGATAGTAAGCTGCTGTCTCGCTGCACAGCTTATTATAGACCAGCAGACAGATGGACAGACAAACAGACGCAAAAAGCATCACGGCTCCTCCTAAATGCAAGATCTGAAATGCCTGGCACCCCCAGGAGTGTGAGTTTTATCCTCGTAAGTCTGAAGGAACAAAATGACACAAATAAAAAAAATAATAAAAAAATACAAGACAGCCAAATATCCCATTTTCTACACAGATGGGTTCAATGATGAAGTGATAGAGACAAAGAGAAAACTGGCAGGCAGACAAGCAGCAGGCGCACAGAGAGATAGACGGAGACAGATAAACAAAGCAACAGAGAGATGAAAGCGTATTCATATATGTGAATTTGGGCTAAGCACTATCAACTTTATCCCACCAATAAGGTAAGGAAAGAAATGGCAGAGCCAAGAGTCACAACAGTTCTGACTTTACAAGCAAAATAAAATCCTGACTCTCTATAAAACTATTTGTGGATTCTATTTATGCTCAGCACACTACACACAGCACTGCTGCTGGTGAGACTCGGCTCCACCACAAACTCTAGGACAAACACAGGCACCTAGATAGTTTCTGCTGTCAAACTGCACCTTCCCGTTCTTTTCCACCCTTTGTTTCCAGCCGATTTAGATTCACCCCTATTCTACTTCTAAATCCCACCCTCCTGAACACTTCTCTCTGCCAAGGGTTAAGATATAAACAACACATCAGCATCCCTCATCATGCCAAAGCCGTGGTCCTCCACTACTGAGAGATTATCCTCCCAACCACAAGTCTTTCAGTCCTTTGCAGTACCCAGATGGACACTTGCTGGTCTTTTTCCTCTCTACCCACATACCCACCTCTGTATCTCAAAGAATTAACTGCAACACTCAACTGGAATTAAAACTTCTACTGACATCCATATGATACAAGGTTTAGCTGCTTCAGAACTTGCCTTTCAGTACTACTACCCTTTGTTCCACATCTGTATTCATCCACTGATGATCAGGCCAAACACTAGAAGGAGGGAAAGGATTAAAGCTTTGGAAAACAGTTTTCTGGAGAAATTTCCAGATAGCATGAAAGGCTACCTTACCAGGAAAATATCTGAAATGAACACATTTACCTTCTCGTGGTAACAGAAGTGTCTGCATTTTTCTGTTCGCTCCTCTCAGATCAAGAGAAGGTAAATGTGGCAATAATGGCTGTTCTATCCCCAGCCTTTTTCACCTAAGGATTTCTGAGCACTACACAAAACGTTCATTAAGCTTCAAGGAATGCAGTAGTTACTCTCATCACTCCATTTTACTGCTAGGGAACAGAAGAGCAGAGAGGTGAAGCTGAAGTACCCAGATCAGTGAGAAGGTCTGCAGCAGACGCCAAAAGTCCTCTTATTTACATTTCTCACATCTTCTCTGCTTACACATGCCCTATGTAAGGTCATTATAAACAATACCTGTATTAAAAAAAAAATAATCATTGTTTGAGGACTGTACTCAGGATGCCTGACTTTTATTTTTCACACTCATTACCTTCTTCTCCTGATGATGCTCATCTGGCAGGACCTACTCCCACACAAGCCCAGCACAGGTGCTGAGAGAACTACCATTAAGGTAGTCAAGCAACTCTGAGACATGTCAGGCGTACTTCAAACATCCAAATCAGTTATGGTGCATTCACAGTAAATCCAGTGATTCCAGGAAGCTTGGAGCTCCTGGGCATAGATAATACCACAGTTGTATCGCACACAAGCGGTGGGCTTGGTGCACCTCAACCAAAGTCTGCCCAGCTCAGTTTTCCTGTGCACACACAACAGGTCTGGCCATGCTGCAGAGAAGGAGCTATGGCATATGGCCCCTTATGCCACAAGGAGCGGGTACGTAACCTGCAAAGTGAATAGCACTGCATTTGCTCAGCTTACCATGCTTCTTTTTTGAAGGTTAAATATACAGGCATTGAGAGTAAAGATACATAAAAATAAAAACTTTATAAAATAAACAAAAAGCAATAAAGATTTTAAGATTTACAGTTTTATGCATATGACAAAGTAGGCTCTTGCCTGCATATTTCCTAAAATATGGAGCACAAACCTTTAAAGTCTCTCTTGAATCATGCAGAATTACTTCCTTTCTGGCCTTTCCCCAAAGAAGTGCTCTGAGAAGCAGCAAGATTCTCTCTGAGAAGGCAAGAAGCCTCACCAATGCTGGTTACCAGCAGTTCAGCCAGAAGTTCAGCTCATTTACCCAGGCTTCCCAGAATGCTCAGAAAAATCCCCAGCCAGTCGTTCTTCCAGATTCCAAGCTCCTTGCTGTGTTCCCACCTCACTGATCTCTAGGCATGTTTGAAACCTAGGAAAACAGGATGGCCAAGAAGAATTTCCCCTTAAACACATCAGTGATCCCCATCGAAACCAAAGGAAGGTCCACAAAGATGTAAGTTCAATAAAATTATTAAGAATATAAAGCACTTCTTTGGAGTTCTGAAGACTCTGTGCATCCTAATTATATATAGCAAATGTTGTACCTCAGTAAATTAAAAAACAAACCCATAAGCTCATTTAAGTAAATGCATAACAGTGGAGATGCTTAATGAGATAAGAAGTTGCCGGTTTTTACTACCACAATAGCATGTGGAGGCAACTACGCAATAGGAAACCTCTGTAGAACTTCCCTATGTCTGAGTGAGCACGAGTGTTCTAAAAAGGAAGAGAACTCAGACCAACGCTTATCAGCAGAGACAACCAAATCTCAGAGATCATTCAATCTATGGAACAGGTCATTACATATATGTGAAAGGGGAAGAGGGGAAAAACATCTACTTAGGGGTTGTGGAGCAAAGAAAGACATTTATTGGCTTTCTTGTACAAAGAAGCTTGATTTGCCTTTCTCAGGTGGGAATTCTCCTAAGCAAACCTGGTCGCTTCATCTACTTTATTCATCTACTTCATGAACCTTATTGTTCTGTGTCTACCAAAAGTTACAGCAGACTGAGACAGTGTGAGAGTACTTAAGGAGTGCACCTGGTATCCAGACCAGCCTTGCAATCCAACCCTCTTCGTGTCCTTTGGGAGGTTAATAAGATGAGGTTTTACTGACTCTATCCTGGCTCTTATAAGCTTCTTGAGGATTACCGAAATTGGAGATGTATATGAAAAAGCTGGTTCATCAGTTTCCTAGAAGGAACAATCATACAGTTTGCCCTTCGATCTTAAAATGTGAGACATGCCTGAGGAGTGTTCTTTGTTACAGTGTCTTACATATATATCCAGTGATGGTGAGTCCATATGTCTCTGATAAAGGGAAAACCTTATTGTGCATTCCATTTCTTTTGTAAACATACTACCCTAGATGAATTTGGCTCTCAAAGAAGAAAGTATTAATTGTGCTGGCTAATAAAACTGTTGCTGTCCTTCCGATTTGATCTTCTGAGCATCAACAGACATTAAAACTGGCTATTGGGAGGAGAAAAGATATTAGAAAGCAGTACAAACTCAAAGGTTTTTTGCAAGTTTTCAAGAACTGAGATCTGAGTCTCATTCTCATGTAAGAAAAAGTTAAATGCAGGCATTCATTGTACAGTTTTCAGGTTGAACGTACAAACTCAGTTCCTCCTACTGGTCATTCTCTGACAGGTTCCTCAGCAGCAATAGATAGCACTGCCCAAATCCAGTACTTGCAAGTTCCTATTATTACTTGCACATGCTTTGCCTCCACTGACAGTTTAAACAGACAAGCAAGAATCAGTTTTAAATGCTTGTGTCCAATGAACTCCTAGGGGTCATTTTCTCCTTTACATATTGCAGATCCAGAGGTTAACAGAGGTTAACAGCAGTTGCACACACAAGCAATTACACGTATGAGAAGTCCAGAACAATGTAACTATCTGAAGGTACTTTTGCCTTTGTTTGTGATAGGGAGCTTCAGTCTTCTTTCTCTACCTATTTTTTGGAGCAAGCAACACTACTATTTATTTCAGCCAGGTATGAGCTTTCCCTCTGATTATTAACGTACAAAAAGAGGTGACAGACTGGTCCAGGTTTGGGACATATCCAGCTGTGGGAAAGCCAACTAGGAAAAAAATTGAATTGTTGCTTTCAAGTTATATTAACTGAGTTAAGAGAGTAATTTTAAATAATAAGAAAACAAAACACCAAAAAGAATCTTATTTTTTATATTAGGCTATTAGAAATAAGACTTCGTTGACATGTTGCTGTGCTAAATGCGTTTGGCCTCAATTTTCAGTTATTGTAGGATCTTTTTATCTCATTCTAAGAGCAGAAATAAGACTTTAAAGGCAAAGAAGTTGCATATGTGTTACAATACCACAGTGGTGTATAAAAAGCCTAATGGTCTTCAATGTAGCCAAGAATCATCTGAGCTTCCTTTGTCCATGGAACATGGTCATTACTTTTCCAAGTCCCATCTGCATGTACAATACACTGAGGAAGGAAGAAAAAAAGTCACCACTTCCTCTTTCTCTCGTGCCTCGATTGTTCCCGATTAAAAAATTGAAATAATAATGTTGATTTAGCTACTGGAGTTAAGCAAAACTAAATTAGCTACTTCCATTAAACACTATAAGATATTTGAGTAAGTTTCTTCAGAAATGCAACGTGCTATTTATTCATATCAGCAGCTATCTCTGGCTAAACTGTCCTGGAACATTTCATGAGTGTTCCCTTCTCCAGCTGAACTCAGCTGATAACTGCTCCCTATTTTGAAGTATGTGTGTCACTCCTTTATCTAAAAAAGCCTAGGAAAGACTTGGACAAAACTGGCACTTCTCTTCTTTGGGTAATGAGAACAAAGAAAACAAAACAAAAAACACATCACACAAGGTCTCAGGATTAAACCCTTGCAGATGAGCAACAAAAAAAACCCAAAACAAATCAAAAAATGCATATTTTGGATGTTATATTCTTTGCAGACTTTGCCTGGGCATTATGAGAATAATCACCAGCTTCTCCTGAAAGCAAGCCATCAACATCCATAAGCTCAGATTTCAAAGAGAGATCCGGTAAGAATCTTATTAATACACCTATGTATGCTGTCACAAGGGAGACAGTATCTAACACAGAAAAAAATGAGATCAAATTCAGCAGCGCTGTCCTAAAGAAAACTGTCTCCTGGTCACAAATCACTTGTGGAGTACCATGCATCGTCTTTACTGCTTCAGATGTGTGCCAGCTGCAGCTGGTAGGCTAGAAGTACAAAGCTAAATTCAGCTCTTGGTTAAACATTGATTCTTTTAAGTTTCATGGAGTTGGTCCACTTTTACACAAATGTAACTTAGGGCAAAACATGACAAAACATTTTAGCAGACACACAGACATTCCGATATTTCACGTGGAACTTCTTATCCCAAGAGCACAGTCCTCTGCAGATGATAATTGTATGATGATTATTCCAGCTCACTGCTCATAAGGGAAAAGGAAAAGTCTGTGGCCTCGTCCCACCTCGCTCTGGTCCCACTCATACAGAATTCTGCTGCTAAATTTCTCTCCCTCTCTTGTCAGAGGGACCAAGTTAGGCCCTCTTTTTGCATGAAGTTCAGACTTTTTGTCCTCATTTTCTTTGAACAGCTCTGCCCCCTGCCTGCATCTCAGCTTTTATTTCTTCTAGCTGCTCACATTCTTCCCAAACCTTCCTCCTAAATGCTCCATTTTTATCGTTCTACAACATTGAAGCCAATGTTCCACAGTAACATTACTCAATCAGATTTTAATAACTCTTTAAAACAGCTTACAGTCAACTAAACTGTGTTCCTGCACAACCAGTCTTAACCAGGAACTCCAGAGAAGTTTGTTTTAGCTCATTTCCTTTTTGTTTTCCACTTTTTTCACCTGAAAAAAATGTGGAATGAAAGTTAAATTAATTTTGGTAGCAGATTAAATTCTCAGGAGGCTGGATACGCATGTGATCTAGACAAGAGGGCTCTCTAGACAAGAAGGCTCTCACCCCACCATAGAGACAGCTTTAACTTGGCTAGCTCAGTTATTATAGCAGTTTGGTCAAGACGGCCTAGAGCTGAATACCGTGAAAATATGTGGCTCAAAACATATGCAAAATTCACTCGAAATCCAACATAATACAGTCTGCATGAGCAGGGCCGAACAGTCACTGACATCTAAACTACCTAAGTAAATGCTAGCTCTCAATCTCCATGAGGTGAAAATTTCCTCAAAAATAAAACAAGAAATAAACCCAAAACCAAAAACAAGACCTCAGGTGTCAGTTCTATTCCGACATGCCAGAGTAAAACCACAAGTATTCAAAAACTTCATTGGGAGGCTAAAACAAACCTGTTAGAATAAGGAGAGAGGCTGCAATGCACTTTTAGCATGATACCAAGGCACAAATTTGAGAAGGAAAGACTCTTATAACAACAATAAAATTAGCTAATATAGCTATAACTAATGCTCTCCCAACTGCCCTCAGAAACTGATAAACATCACTATCCCTGTCTTAAAGACAAGTAAATGAGACACTGAGAAATTAAGTGACTTGTTGAAAGTTACACAGAAAACTAGAAACAAATTACCAATCCTGCTTCCCTCATCAGTAGGTTAACCTTACGGTACCTATGTACTTGCATACATCAGCAGTGCAATCTGATTACAACTTCCGATATGCACCACAGCTTTGTGCTGACAAAAATATCTAAGATTTCTGTATACAGCTTTTTAAAAAAAATAAGTTGTTTAAAATAGTATTAAGAAAGGCTTTAAATGGGATCCAGTTCTGTGTAAAAAGGGACTCGGAGATTAGCAGAAAAGGAAAGCTAATTCCCAAATCCAGAAATGCCCAGCACCACGGAAAAATACTGAGCTTTCTCTTGTCCAGCACAAAGTACAGCATAGCTGAACGTACTGCAAAAGCACAACTGGCTTTTAACCTCATTCAGGAGCAGCTGCTTTCACGGCAGTGAAATGTTTCAGGCTGAGCCTGACTAACTTAGTGGATAAATTATTCGAAGATGGTATAGCTCAGAAGGAACTAGCTCACTTAGGAAACGTCACTACCTGAAAAACACACTTTTTCTATCCAATTGGAGCAAGTTTTGAAGCTTTCAAAACTTGGCTGTGGCTTGGAGAAGAAAATAAAAGCAATATTTTTATGAAATGCTGAAAATTACAAAACACGGTTTGGACTTCAAACGGTCCACTTGTGAACCAGGACAGGCTGGGCCTTCGCCGGGAGCTTGTGTTGCTTCTCATCACTTGTATTAGTTTAGCATTAGCAAAAGGTGCCAGATTGGTAGCCCCAGGCACTGAATTCTCTATTTATCCCCAAAGCAGGTACAGCAGGAGGACAAGCTATCAGAGAGATACCAACCACTGCTACAATTCCTCCCGTCCAGGGACCTAGTGACAGGAGGGTGGTGTGGTCTCAGTGCTGTACTGGTTTCCTGATGTCTCTACTGTGACTGCCCACACGGGGGCCAGTTCCCTGCACTATGTTTCAGGAGGACGGATTCCTAAACTGCAGGGCCTTTGAAAGGGAATTATAGGAGAAACATCCTACAAGCATCCTCCAATACGCTTGAGAAAGAAGAAGCAGGGATTATTTTCTTTGCATTATATTCAAGCCATCTTAAAATGAACAAATACTAGAGAGAGCGATGAGGCCAGGGACAGTCAACATACTGAGTACAAATGAGATTTATATGTGGCTTGAGTCACTCCAGCCAATTAGCTACCCACCAGGTTGTTTGGTTTATTGTCCCTACTGGATAAAGATCTAATAAGCAGTCACCTAGATGGGAAGCATGAGACTTGCAGAAAGGAAACTTTTCACTACTCTACATGGAAAACTTGAGTCCAGTCCTGCAACAGCTCTGCACAGCTGATTTGCACTGATGTGCCAATGGCTGCAAGACAAGGCTCTTTACCATGACAGTCCACGTAGGTGGAAAATACAGGAAACAGGACAAACTTTCATTACATAACTACCATGTCAGAAATCTTCCAGACATTCAAGATATTCTATGGAAATTAATAAAGCTCTCTTCAGTTTTTTCTCCAATACTCAGTCTTATCCACCACTTAGACATTTTTCACAGTGTGAAAGTACAAAATGCTGGATTTTAAAAACTTATCTGTGGGGAAATGTGCTGTGTAGGGAACATATTAAACAATTCAGTCTATGTTTGGAAAAGAAATACAGATTCATCACAACGAGGAAGGATGTTCAAGAGTATCCTGAAAAAACAGCCGGTATTCAAGCCAAAGGACAGGATGAAGCGGGCACAACAGTATAAAGCTGACAAGCAGATTTAACTGACAGTGACAGAAAGAATTGGAAGCTGCCAAAGCCTAAGCTACACTAGGGCTTCTTCAGATACTACATGCACTAAAATTTAAACTAAAAGCACCAATGAGAACATTTTTTAAGACTCCTTCAGATGGGAAAAATCCTAGAAGCAGCAGCAGCAAAATGGAAAATACAAACTTTGGGAAATGACAGAAGAAGAAACGCCTCTCAAATATAAGTAAGACTGGAAACGAAGCAAACAAGGCTGAATTACAGGACTGGACATTTCATGACCTTTCTCAGCAGTCACGCCTGCTATATGAGGCTTTAACATACTTCGCCAGAAGACTTCTTTTCCTGTTAATACTGCTCATTGCAAGGGAGCTCAAAGCCATTCACTTAGACACAATTTTTGCAAGGCAGTGTCCCAGAGGGTGTGGCCCGATCTCCTGGGAATAGCATTTGTTAGTTTTAGAAAACCAGCAGAGGGAGCACATTAGCAATTAAACATGGTTTTCTTGTGTTTGTGCCTAAACAATGAGATTTTTTTGGTTGGGTTTTTTGTTGTTGTTTTGGTTTTATTCTCAACATTCCTCTCTGTCACTAATGTCTGTGACTCACTTAGCTACCAAATTGCTGAGAGCTTGGGAGCCAAAGCCATGGAGAATAATAGACTCCATGTCCACCCCACATAAAATGATAGTGGACATAAGCTTTTACCTAGTTGTCTTTTCTTTCTCTCCTCATATCAACTTCCATCTTACCTGTTCCTGACATCCTGCCCATGAAATCTTGTGTTGCCACACGACGACTGCTCTCAAATTCCTGCACTGTGACCACTAACTTTCTAGCCAGAAAGAAAGGCGTATGGATCTCTAGGGAGGAAAGAGAAATCAATAATTAACTTTCACTTGGCTGAAAGGACAACTCTGAAGTCCATAAGGCAACCTTCCCAGTCCTACTTTCGTATCCTCAAGGAACTGATCGCACGTCCAGCCACTGATGATTTTAGAAGCAAGATATTAGAAAGCTTGTCTTCCAGTTGGGAAAAGAAAAAAAGTAAAACCATTAATTTCCATGCTGTATTTACCTCATAATCAAATGGCACAGTATACTTTCCTGCTTTATTAGCTCTGCCACAATCCAAAGATAAATTTACTGTGGAAGCATAATATTAAGAGGTCATCTACAGGCGTAACTTAGACTGGCACCATTTCTGTCCTGCAAAGGACTTCCCATAGGTGCTCTACAGAAGGTCAGAAGCACTATCCATTCAGGTTTCCTCTTCTCTTCACTGCAGTTACGGACTGGTTTTAATACAGACTTGTATAATCACCAATTCAATACTAGCTCCAAAAATCAGGAGGATCATATAGGTTTTGGTTCACCCTTTGCACTGTCATTTACATTTGTGCAAACTGGACAGAAAACATTACCGAAGGGTCTGTGTCCACCCACTTCAGAAAAGCACAAGGAAAGGCATATGACATGAGGCATCGAAGAATAACGTCCTAAAGACGCCACCAGTGTTTGAATTAGGTACGATTGGTTTCTGTTAGAATACCTATCTTTCACAAAAAACGTTGAGGAGCAGTACCGATAACAACAAGTAGAGCACAGGCTGCAAATGTGCCCTCCACGAGGCTGGTGAGGCAGGTTGTCACCGCCGAGAAAAGACCATTTCTTGGCATGAAAGGATTCCAGCCTTTGTGCTCTCACAATCCATGGCCTTTCTTCCCATAGTGCCACCTAGTGCCAACTCAGTCGCTGTTCTGCAAGGTGAACATCTGCCCCATCGGAAACCAGCTGGGACCCTCCACACTCACTTCACCAAAGCCAAACCTCAGCCCGCAGAGGAACAATACATGTATATAT
>NW_010175266.1:0-9780 GCF_000695765.1 Mesitornis unicolor
ATGGAATAGTCAAAGTGGCCCAATTCTGAGCTTATCAATAAAATTATATATATATATTAAAATATATGTATACATGCACACACAAATACATAAATTTATCAAAAGAGAGGCAGAGACTGCTGAACAGTCTCTTAAGAGCCATGTCTGCATTAGCAGTCACAGTAACCTTTTAAGCCATTTTTTGCCCTTTCCCAACATTTTTTTCTTGGACCATCACTGGATGAAAATCAGTGTTATGGATATCAAGGTATGAAAGACTGATACATATCGTGGTATGGAGTATTCCCCAGCTCTGGCTTCTTAATATAAAGACACAGCTGGGAAAAAAGTGCTTCAGTGCTTTCGTCCTTTTGCATGCTCAGGACATGGGCTGAAGTGGGATGAAAACACAAGGACTGCATTTTGTGGTGGGTTAGAGCTGCCCTAAACTGCACCAGAGGCCCCACCCAGCAATGCTCCATCCACAGCATGTGTGACGGAGAACTGACAATCTAATCCTTAACTTGTCTATCAGGAAGACCGTTACTGGCCAGGGTATATTTAACAGCATGTGTTCACTCCTATTAAGTAGCATAGAGCTCCTCCCAGCTACTTTTTTCTGTCCACCTGAGAAATTGTGGCATGCCAGAGTGTTTTATGATAATATATATCAAAGCTTAATAGGAAGTGATCTCTGTTTTTCTATTTGAAACTGGTTTGAGGAACAAGTATCAACATGCATTCACAGCCAAATGGCTTGTTGCTTTTCTTCCCCTTTATGCTTCATCTTTTTTTCCTGGCCCTGGACCCCATGGGACACCTGGGAAGAGCTGTCAGCTGCCAGTCAGTGGGAGAAGAGCCATCTGACACTTGGCAGGTTTCAGTTGCACAGCCCTAACAGATCTCCTTTGGCCCTTGGGTCTGTCAGATGGTTTCGCTCCTGCTCTTTTAGTTGCTTGTGCTCCCAAAAGAGTCTAGGTTGTACTGGTCAAGTATAAATATATTCCTCTGTGAGCCACCCTTGGAATGATTTGTCATTGCCAGTTAGCACCAAGGGAGAGGTGGTTCTCCTTTCCCTCCACATTTCCTAGGCTCATGCTGTTTTCTGGCACCTTCTGTTTCCTTTCTCAAGAGCCTATACCTGGCTGACAGAAATGGTGCACTGCTGTGCAACAAATGCCAGATAAAAACAGAAAATAATTAAGCTCCTTGAGTTAGTTTCCCAATTAAAAAATGATGGGACCCAGGCATCTGTAGATGGTTTGGCTGTACACTTGGGGTAGAGGGGTTCAGAGCAAAGTGGCAAAAGAACAGCACCTGCTCCTCAGCACCAGGAAGCTCCTTCATCAATGGCATCTTTCTACTTCCATGAAGAAGACATGGTTTAGGTCAATCTAAAGAAGCACATCAGGCCTAGGAACTCTGAAAAATACCACATGTGCTATAACTAATTATCTTCTTAATATAATTTACTTAATACCAGTTGATATACTTAGTATCATACTTTATGAAGCATTGCCACTTAAGAGTGGTGGCAGAAGAAACAGTGAAGTCAGTTCATAACACTTGCTCCCATTTGTTGTCTGGAACTGTAAATTATGATGTGCTTTATAATACAAAACTATCTGGAGCCAATCATTGCATCTGCATATGTATACACAGGGAAAGTCTATCAAAGAGAAAAAGACTGCAGTTCTTATCCTCACATTGGGTGGATCAGGGATGGCTCTCCTATTTGAAATAATTGTGATGTATACTTTAGGCAGTTATTCTGGTAACTGAAAAGCTGAGGCAAGCCATTGGGTATGATTTACCGCTGCACATGACATGTGATCTATCCCAGAGACCATATGCTCCAGTAGCCACTGAGCTGTACTTATGCATCCACAGAACTGTGCATAGAGGTCTGACTTACCAGCCCTCAGTGTCATCTGCCATATCCTTTTGAGTGACTCCTTCCAAAAGAAAGCTTTTTCATTAATCTAGGAAAATTAAATTAATTGTGCACAAAGTCAGCAGTTGTTCATCCATGTCTCCTTGACACTGCAGCCCCAAGAGAGGCTCTCTCTCAACCCCTGTCAAAGCAATAGTGTTGGGCACCATATTAGTTGTGATGAGGCACTGTTATTTTAATCCCGCACAAGAAATTCTCTCCTCCCTAGACAAGCCAGAGGAGCTGTACGTTTTGCAGATGTCCAGTGATCAAATTACCTGGTCAAATTACTGTACTTAACTACCGAAGCAGAGTGTATGAAGAATAAAGTGCAAAGACCCATGGCTGCTTAAAAGCCATTTATCTGAGACCTTGCTGTAAAGGTCTTCTGCTTGAAGTTAGCCAAAATTACTAGACCCATTTAAATCAATTGGTCTAGTCACAGCAATAAAGGCATCCATGTAAGAATATCTTTGTGGCTTAAAGCACAGTTTTTATAGACATTAACCACAAAACCCTCCAAATGTTAGCTCCAAATAGCTGCATTGCACTGTGAGAAATTATAGTTACTATGCCTGCAGGAACTAGGGTAGTTAGGAAAAAAAACAGATCCTGAGGCTTTATCATGTTACTTACAAATGCTAACTTGATTTGAATGAGCACAACCACCATCACAAATCCCAAACAATAGATGCCCGTAACAAACACACCAGAGGATTTTGCTCCTGAGCACACTAAAGAGAGCTCCTTCCTAGCTTTGGTCAAGGAATAAGGTGAAAACTGTAAGTGTTTCCTCCCAAAGTCTCAGGTTCCCTGATTTTTGTTATTTTCCAGATATCACCATCAGCCGTGTTTATGCAAGTAGCACAAATGTATCCAGTGCCAGCCTCCTCTAGATGGAAAAGTCTCTCCACTGATGGTACTTCTCATTTCATTTGTAAAACACCAAAGCTGTTTTGTTTGTATTATTAATATGGCTCCAAGTCTCTTCCTCAGCTTGCTATGAAATCTGAAGTAGTCTTTAATGGTAAACAGGAATTTGTCAAGAAACAGTTAATAAATCTAGGCAAAAGGTCTGTATGCATATTTAGAAAAAAATATCTCTGAAAGGTTTTCTAAATCCTGCTGCAGCAGTGTCCTCCCTGAGAAGTATCTTTTTTGGGAATGTCAGTGACCTATGGGACCCCACGGAGGGTCTCAGGCTGGTGCCACCACCAACGTACTGCCCTCAGTGTAGTGGTGAGTGCCCTGTTTGCTCAAATCTTTACCATCTTCGCTGCAGGGAAGCAGTAATTACAAATGAAGAGATTTTTTACGAAAAGTAATTAGAAACAAGAACAGTTAAACTTCTAGCTGCTGAGAGCTAACCCCAGCTATGTCTTCATGCCATTATGCACAAAAGGAACCACTTCCTCGTTCACACCAGAACTCATGAGAAGTCATAGTAATACTTCTGATTAAACAGCAGAAATTTTATTTAATGTTCCATAAGGAAAATTGCTTATTATAAGGAAAATGTTTGGTTCATTTTGGGGTTTTTTGTTTGGTTGTTGGGTTGGTTTTTTTTTTACACTGTGTTAAAACACCTATGCTTGTAGGAATATTAACTCTGAAGTGAGTAGGTGCTCAGGGAGAAGGAAAGATGGAGAGGTGGAGGGTGAACCCCAGTCCCTCAGACTAAGATCAATAGGATAGTCTTCAGAACAGCAAGGGTGCCTGATCCAGCTTGCAAGGGAGTGGGAGTAGAGAAGATTCACTGACTCTGTCTCATGTGGGGGAAGCAGTTTGTTAGTCCCAAGCAGCTATACCACATGCCCTTGCAAGCCCTCCCTTGCCTTGGGAGGCACCAGGCAGCTTCTGGCTGGCTGTTCTGGATCCTAAGTAAGGAGGCTTATCAACTTAAGCTGGTTTTAACCTGAAGACATGTGATACATTAAGGGCTTGTGTCTGGCTTGGCCTTGGTTTGGCGGCTCCTGGTGGCTCTTGGCTTTCAGGCTGGGTGGGGACCAGAATGTAAGCAGGGAGTTTTGTACTTCTGTTAATTTGAGAGGAGAATATGCTGCATGGTTAGGGTTTGTGCTGATGTTTCCAAGACAGACAAATGGTGCTAATGACTTGTAACACAAAGTATTTTATAAGCCTGTTACAGAAGCTCATTGATCTAAGAGCAATGGTGGCTGGACTCAATAACAACAATGAAAAATGTCATATATCTATTAGACTTTCTCAGATTAGCTCTGTGTCCTGTGTACTTGGTTCCTTATTTTACTGCTTAACGTGTATAAAATTCTGCACTGTCAACACTGCTTGCTTGTACTAGCAAGGCTATTAGCAACTAAATAGAAGTTAATGGACTGCTTGTTTAACTGTACACTCTTACTTCAGACTAAGCCTGTTTGTGTAGTAACTTTCCTGATGCTGTGCAAATGAACCAGAGAGAAAGTGGAACCAGAAAAAAATGACAATTTTGTTGTTTTAGTGTATTGTATTTGGGACCAATGTACCTGCTTGTGTGCTTGCATGGAAATGCTGATAAGCCATGAGAATACGCTTTGATAGTGGGAAGTCTATTTTTAATAAGTGGCTTGCATGACTGATCTGTTGCTAAATAAACTAGTAAATCTAGAAATGCTTATATCTATTATTTGCTGATAGCTAAAGCTCAGCGAAGGATAAGGAACAATAGTCATCATTATATGGACATGTAATGGGTGTTACCTGTTTATATAGCAGAGTCTTGAATAAATTCCAACTTGGAACAGCATTTCCCCTTCTCCTCTTCCCTCAAAATCTTAGTAGTTGGATAACAAACTAAATCTATGGTTAGTGGTGGACTACAGAATTAGGGGTCTGGAAAGACCTTTATAAGTTTGTCCAGGCTATCCCTGTGCCCTGCGGAGCGTTACATGAGATAGATGTTTGTCTCACTTGTTCTTAAAGACCTACAGCAATGAAGACACTGTCACCTCCTTGTGCAATCTACCAAATAATTTTGCTGCTTTTATGACTGGAAAATATTTCATATAGTTCTAAGTCTTTTTGTTGCAGTTAACAGCTTTGCTATTGTGGTGATCCATTTTCTGCAACAATTTCTCATGAATCCAAAGGTTATTAAAATGCTCCTTTGTTCAGCAGATGATTCCTCTCTCAGCAGCACAAGCCAAGTCCTTCCTAGGGTCATGTACCCTAGGTCTTTCTCTGCTCCTCTTGCTTGCATACAGATTTTCAGCTTGTAAGCGACTATTCTCTGTTTTGAACTATGTAGCCAAAAGCTACATAGCCCAAAGTTGCACATCATACCTGGGTGGAGGTGTTGCAAGGCTAAGGTGTTGGAAGAACTATTTGTTGTTTCTCTGCTCTGTTTCCATATCTGTCATTTAGCACCCTCAGCAGTGTTCCCTCCTGCTCAGTTTGCCATGGGTCACTACTGTCACGAGTCTGCAGAACAGGGTGCTTGGCCAATTGGCCAGTACCTTGTACTGGTGCAGCTTGTAATTCCTGCCACCTACAACTCCTTAGGCTTGCAAACTGCTTGAATGCAGAGTCCCCTCACAACCCTTTGTGGGCTGTGGGAGATGATTTTTCAAAACTTCTGAGAGATGTAAGATACAAATGATTATAAATTCTGCAAGATGTTCTGCATGGTAACAGTGCTTCAGAGAAGCTGTCTTATCTGGCACTTCCATGGATGAATCTTTTCCCAAGATGAGGCAAGGCATAGGCTCCTACTACATTTTCATAAAATAATCTTCTTCCCATCTCAATAACAGAGTGGAAAAGGGCAGTGGAAAGTCAAAAGGAGAGAAGGGGACATGTATAGGAGCTGAGTTTTATGGACTTTGAGTTCCTCCTGGAGCTCAAAGTTGTTCTGCTTTGGACTAACCACTTAAAAATAGCGCATCAAACAGTGGGGAGGAGGCTCATGTTACAGCCTAACATTATACTGGTTTTATAGTGAGATTGTGGAGAGAGAGCAAAAGTTAGTCACAAAGTCCAAGTCATGTACACCATGTAGCTGCATGCCTGGAAGCATGAAACTCAGCACTGGTCGAAGTGGCAACCATCACTAGATCCATATCTGGTGTTATCTGGATGCCTGGAGGAGTGTGAGGTGAGACAGAGGCCTCCTGGTCTCCATCCCCCATTTATTTCCACCCCAAACAAAAGGAGCCATTACCTCTACCCATGCAAGTGTGAATTAACAGACTTTGTGACATTAACATAAGTGATAAGATTGTATATAGTCATCCTCACCCACATGTATGCCCGGTGATGTAATGCAGAAATTTGAGCATAAATATCACCCCAATTTCGGCCCAAAAAGCGGCTCAGGATGAACTCAGAAGCATACCGATGACTGGACAGACTGACGAATTCGCTCCCTCTCCATCCCCACCACTCAGGTCACCTTGTGGGTAAGATTATTTACCTCAGCTAACACTGAGGGATATATTTCTCCTCAGGTGCATGTTCTGTGAGTGTATTCTATATTTTCCTCCTCAGGTTATACTCCTTGAGTGTATGTTATATTTCCCTCCTCAGGTGTATACTCCTTGAGTGTATTTGATATTTCTCCTCAGGTACATTTCTAGGCTTCCCTGAAATGTATTTTTGGTTTTGCTCCACTGTATTTCTGTTCGACAGGCTTGTTTATTTGCCAGGCGGCCAGGCTTACTGCGGGCAAGTTGTTATTGTTGGTGTTGTTGCTGTTAGTGTTTGTGTTTCGTAGTGCATTGTTGCTATTATATTAGTTATACAACCTTTAGTGTACCTGTAGCTTTTCAATTTATCACCGGCAATCCAAAAGAACCTGTAAATGTTGCTGTAAATAAAGGATTACTATTTGTTTCCTGACTTGCGTCTGTCGCATATTCGGTGTCAGCCTCACAAGACTGAATATATCTCTCTGTTTTTGCAACATTTATTAATTGGCAGAGTCAGCAGGATTGCCATGGATAAATTACTAGAGGAGCATAATTGTGCGCCATTCCTGAGTGGGCCCAGAAATTCTGGAAAGATGAGGATAAAGTAGTAGAGCAGATAAAACAGTGTAAGAGCCAGAAGTGGCTCAAAATCGGCAAAGGAAAAGGAGTTATTTGTGCGTTGTTAGGAGCTTGCTTGTCAAGCGCGCAAAGGGAAATTAAGTTTTTCAGTGCCTAGAAGTGTTGCCGGTGTGGAGTACACGGCTCTGAAATCGGAGAATGAGGTACTTAAGGGATGAGGATAAAGTAGTAGAGCAGATAAAACAGTGTAAGAGCCAGAAGTGGCTCAAAATCGGCAAAGGAAAAGGAGTTATTTGTGCGTTGTTAGGAGCTTGCTTGTCAAGCGCGCAAAGGGAAATTAAGTTTTTCAGTGCCTAGAAGTGTTGCCGGTGTGGAGTACACGGCTCTGAAATCGGAGAATGAGGTACTTAAGGCCTCGTTGGCATTTGAAGGTGGAAAGGGAGAGGAAGTTGATGGAGTTGTTTCATAAATTGTTTGACCAAATGAAAAACATACAGTATCCCAACTCAGCCCAGCATGTCCGGACAATGGTGCGCCCCGAATGTCCCAGAATGTCCCAAGCCGTGGAGGGAGGACAGTTGGTGTGACCATAGTGACACCGAGAAGAAAATTAACCCTATCCTTGAACCAGTTCAAGTCAGACCTTTAATTAAAACTGAAACTACCGGTGATGGAGACAGGAATGGCAATACTGTCATACGGACAATCCCCTGGTCAGCAGTCAAGCTGGATAAATTTCAGGACAAGTTTGCCAGGCATATGGGGGAATCAGAGACGGAATATGTTTGGTAAGTCTCCCTTACGGGTGGAGATAGGATTGTATTAAGTGAAGAGGAGGCTGAAGGGTACTGGGAGCCTGGTGTAATTTTAACCACCACTCAGGGTGACCATAATTACTCAATGATAATGAGGTCTGCCTATTGGGTGGGCGACATAGACCCAAAAGAGAGAGGGGAACTGGTTGTTATTAAAACCACGGGGTTTTCGGACTTGACAGCTTCTGTGCGAAAGGCGGCGTGCATACAGGTGATGTATGATAGGAATTTAACCAGACGTTCCCCAATGGTGGCTCCCATTGAGACGGAACGACCGACCCTTATTCGTGGCCTCCCTGATAGCCTAAAAACCTATGTAGCAAGTGCACAGGAACGTATACAGTTCCACCGCACCATGAATGCTGCAGCAGCGGCAGCGCAACCCCCTAGAGAGCAAGTTCATATACCTACTTGGAGTGAGTTTGTCCAAGAATAGAAAACTATGGGCGCTGCATGGGATGGATTGAGATTACCTCCAGCAAGCCAGGAGACCTTCTCCGGCAGATCCGTCAAATTCATGCCGACACAAACAAACCAGAATCTAAACCCCGATTTAATTCTGAGCACAATACCTTATAGCGCAAGTCTTTAGCTTTGGGGTTAAGACGCCAGCTTATACAGAACATGACCACCTCTGATCTCCGGTCATTGTTGCAGTTAGTGGAACGGAGCTTGGAACTGGGTAAACCGAACAAACTAGTTGGGCATAAGCCAGAACCGGGGGGAGCCGTACCCTCTGTCCTACCGCGTGAGGTTCAGAGGAGGCTATTAAATTACCTCCTTCCAGAATGATGAATGTTAATCAATATTCTTTACTACCTGTTGCTAAAGGGCGGTTCAGAGAGGTGATCAAAGGCTCGGAAAACAGTGATATTATAACTAGAACCCACTCACCCTATAATTCTCTGGTATGTCCAGTACGCAAACTGGATAAAAAAGATATTGATGAGTCAAAGGAATTAGAGAAGTGGGATGTGTTGATGGCTGCGCTGGTGGACTCCAGCTGCTTTAGACCCCTCATCCAAGGACTGCCTGATACTTTAAAAATAGATGCACAGGCCCTGAGGGAGCAGATGCAAAGGGTCATGGCACACAACAGGCAAAACCTCCAGCATGCAGTGTCCGAGCTGCCTCGGACAGAGACGCTGCACAGTGCGGTCACGCAGGGGCACGAATTAGGCTGGGCGGAACTGGGCCGTGGCGCCGGCGAGGCAGGGGGGTCCGGCAAGCAACCCGCAAGCCTCGCCCCGTACAGGACCAACCCCGGGATCTGATCCTTTAACAGCCAGTTGGGACGAGCTGGTGGTGCGAAGCCGAACAGGCTGTGGCGAAAGGTATCGGAGTTGGAAGCACCCTGAGCGCTGTTATGGAGGCAGGCACCGAGCCTCGACGGCCTGGTGAAACTGCTTGGGGAAAAAACCGGGAATACAAAGCGCCGGCAACCTGCCCCAACCCAGACGGAAAGTGGAACCTTAACCCTTTGATGTCTTTGCAAAAGGCATTAAATGAAAAGAGAGAAGTTGTGGTTTGGGGCTCAGACCACCCAACCCGCTTGGTAAATTCCAGTCAGTGGTCTGCCACTTAGAATTCATATGTAAATATTCCCATTGTTCCGAAGCTGATAAATTTAGAATATTTAATTGGCACAGGGGCCCAAATTAGGGTTTTCACTAAGCAGCAAAGCGATGAGCTGTAGACCAAAAGTGGAGTGTTGTGTGAGGTGCAAGTGTTGTGTGCAAAGTGATAATGAATCACATTTCACAGTCACACTGGTTCAAGTCTGGGTTCAGAGGGGAAGCATCAAGTGGGTGGTTCACACACTGAACAACCCCCAGGCCAGTGGCACAGTAGAACAAACTAATCACCTGATTAAAAGGTATACTGATGTCTCTTATCACAGCTGGGAGCACAAAGATTTGGATTTTACCTTACCTGACAATCCAAAGGGAACAGTTCCCACCAAAAACGTATGTGGGACAGCCTGTCATGGTAAAGCTGCCTTCTATTGTCATTCTGCCCATGACTCAGACAACACCCAGAGGCTTGTTTG